>NC_041359.1:21270112-21460112 GCF_900634415.1 Cottoperca gobio
ATCCATTCTTACCGATACTTAGTGCTTTTTTGAAGAGGCGTTCAGCTTCTGTGATGGTTGTGGCTTCTTCCTCTGCTAGGAGCACATAGGCTGCAGCACATCTGCACACAAATGTAAGACACAAAGAGACTCGCTTTCAACTGCCCATCCTGTTAGCATGCACATTAACAAAGAAATACAATCAGGGCAATCATTTGAGAACGAAAGCGCCCATATAAAGGCCATTATGTGATTAAATGAATGTATTTATGCTCGTATCTGACGCAAGCACAATGACAGAAACTTACTTTGAGTTCTTCCATTTTAACCGCATTACAACAGTAGATGCCATTTAGAAGATACAGTGTTGTGTTTATAGATACAGTATTTAAAGAGAACACGTGTGTCGGAGTAGGACTCACTCTTGGTTCATTTCGATGGCCTGGTAGGCTGCTCTGATCCTGGCTTGAGGATTTCTCTCTCTCCAGGCTTTCTGCATCACTGTAATGAGAAGATGAACTCCTAGTTTATTATCGATGCGGCGTTACAGTCCTGACAGATTTCCTTGTCTGCATCCATATGAAAAAACATTTCTGAGTGAACACTTACAAAGAACCATAGAAATCTCTTCCAAGGAAAATGTGCTTGCGGTCTTTCGCTTTGTAAAGACAAAGAAATATCACGGGGGGGGGGGGGGGATTTAGTCTATGAATAAAACTCACCGGCATCTTCTGGCCTTAATTGCGGCGTGTCTCCTGTGAAGAAGGTCTGATGGTCTTGAGCAGACAGGTTCATATCATAGTATGTTAAGGGCTCCTTCCCTGTCACCCAGGTGTACCTGTAGTGTTCAATATAACATACTAACTGTTAAGCTACAGTTTTATCACATTTCCTTGCACCAAAGACACAGTTTGCATCTCTATAAGTATTTTCACATTACGAACCGTCCATTTTAAATACTAGATGCATTCTACACATACAGTATCTGAATTACACATACCTGTTGTATTCTGCTCCTCTGAACAGATTCAAAGGGTTCCTCCAGACCTTACACTCTACGGAAAGGAAGATTAATTAGTGCTATTATTATTATTATTATTATTATTATTATTATGAGTAGTGTTTGTTGTGATAGTTTGTATTGTATACATATTTACCTGAAACACTGGGCCTAGGCTCTGCCTCTCCATTAACTGATGCGAATAGACCAGTGGTGGAGCTGCTCTCCACTCCACCCAGAAGAGGACGCAGGTGGCTCACTGACACTTGTTCAATGAACGAGGTCCCATATTTACGAAAATACCACCACTCAAATATCTGCAGTGAGAACACAAATAAATGGTCACACATTCTTTATATGAAAAGAATATGCTAAGACAACAATTACTTAATTATCCCTTCGTGGCAATTGTTGTTATATCGCTAGACCAGTGGCTCTTACACTTCATTATGCGCCCCTTTGGAAGCTGCAAAGAAATATTGTATCTGCCCGAATTGCCATAAAACACAAAATACACAAGGCTCTGTCGCTGTAATGACAATGAACTTGTGAGCTGAAATTAGTACAACCCTTTTTATTCCCCCTTCGCTGGCAAACATCTGTCCCTCTACATTACATGCCTTCAAGCGCAAAAATTAGAAATTTACCTGCCAAATGCTGGTAAAATATGCAAGTGGTTAATGCATTTGCATCAGTCACCGGCCAAAAAAACCCAATGATGATGATCTATTGAGTGGCCGGACAAACTAACGTTCATTAGCTATTTGGCGGGTGGTCAGAAAAGGTAATTTTGCACCCTGCATGCCATTTTTCTGTCTGCATACATCTTGCTTACATAAGAGCACTCTTGTGTCTGTTTATTGCTTTATTGCTATTATTTTTTATTACTGCTTTGCATTTTATAGTGACTAGTCTTCCGTCCATGCATCTAATTTTGGATTGGTAAATAGGAATTCAGGACGATATTATTGCAAATTGTGTTCTACTTAGTGGCCTTCAAGTAAATACAATTTTGCAAAGGGTAACAATTTATTGTGTTCTATGGTGTGAGATATAACTAAGGTGATAACTCACAAGGATGAGTCCAGAGATGAGAGAGGAGGTTCCAGTGAGAGCTACATAGAATTTGGGGGTCAGTGTATTCAAAAACACTGAGGCTGAAAGAAGAAGAAGAAGAAGAAGAGGAAGAAGAGGAAGAAGAAGAGGAAGAGGAGGAGGAGACAGTCAGTATAGTGTCATAATGCAACCAGAACTGTGAGTGTCCTTTGTTGTGACCATGCAATTAAAAATACATGCAATAAACCACACGCTAACAGAAAAACAAAGGCAGTGTGTGGAGTAAAGCAGGTGACATGAAGCCACATACATTCTCTCGCTGACATGATGACCAAAGTAGCATAGAACAATAAACTACCCAGTTATGACTGCATACAACACACGCTGCAGTAAGAAAATAATATAACTAAAAGCAGGTAATATACGCCTAAAAACTCGACTTAAATCTAACCAGAAAGTCGCCTCTAGTTGTGTTTGAATGAGTCAGACACCGCACTGTCAAACCAACAGCTCCCGCTTGCTGTCAGCTAAAGCCAGATACCCGAAGGCTAACAATAGCTAGCTAGCCGTTGCATTAATTCACCTGAGGTAAGAGTTTCCTGCAGTTTCAGCGGGCTCCATAGGACGTATATCATGATCAGGACCATGCCGAACCAAATGAAGCACACGTAGGTCCATGACCAAGAGAGCCAAGACTTTAATTTCTCTGTAAATCCGAGAGATTGGGGATTACTGCCAGCGGTGTCCTCCATGTTTCTCCGGATGCCTGTAAACAGAGGAGTCACGTGATCACGAAGTAAGATGACTTCTATTTTGAAATCTCTTCAAAAAAAATCCATTTCCGGGGAGAATATATTTATATTTCGTGAAGCAAATAGTGTTGTTTACTCATCATCAACCTTAAAAGAGATATTAACAACTACAGAAACAATCGGTTTCATTCATAAGATTATATCTAGACTGAGTAAGTCAATATAATGAAGTAAATATAAATAATAAACGTTGCGTGGGGACCCATAATAGAATATTTACTTTATAATGTTATCATGCTTCAGTGAGAAGTACTTTAACTCTATCTATCTTGTGCTTTTTTATAATAATAATATAACTTTTGTACTTTTTACTCCACTTAATGTATTTATGACAGTATAGTTACGAGTTACTGTGAATTTATGTACATTACAAATGTATGTAGCCTAATATGAGCTCCAGCTGTACCATTAAAATGCGTCTAATATTTAGAAAAGGGTCATTGTGCATAATGAGTAGGCTACTATAAACATATTTATTTTTACTCCGTAAGATTACTTCTCCCCTCCTCCTCCTAATATTAGGGATCCAGCTAACTATATTTTGTATTGTAATTTTGTTAAATCAAGTAAGCATTTAGTTTGTAAATGTCTTATGTTGTGCAACCAACTGTCTAAATCCAAAAGATAATTAATATTTAATAATATCAACAGAGAAAATCATCACATTTAAAAAGCTGGATCCAATGCTGTCTGTCATTTTGTTCAATAACTAATTAACTAACAATTAATTGATTATTCAATTCAACTAATCCATTCATTCAACGTTACTAAACATGATATGATACTCAACAAGCTCATTTTATCCTGTACTACTATTCATGACCAGTAAGTGGGGCCATTACAACACTAATACATTCACTTCTGTTGCCATCTACTGACTGCAGGTGGAGACAACGTTCAATTTTGTTTTCTTCCACTTAGTATTTAGATTCATTACAATATTTTAGAAAATCATTTCCTCATGCATGCGTGCACGTGTTCTCTTTCACTTTAAGCTCATACTTTCATCACCAATTAATTTTACAGGCCTTATATCTAAGGATAAAAGTTGAATCCAAATGGTCTGGCCTTGTTAAAAAACTACCAATCATTGTACATTCAGAATACTCTCCAATCCCATTTACATACCAATAAATGTACTTAATCAAAAATAAACAATTCCCCTAGATTGTTGCTATCAGGTAGAAATATATTTTTGGATGCGTACAACCCGCAGCACTTCTCACCTTGTGCGATTGACTCACATCCCAACAGTGCAGGAATAAATGTGATTTGTTGGAGTGCATTCTAGTTGGAGGTTACAGCCATTGAATGACAGAGAGCCAGATTTGGTCCTGCTCACACATGCCCTTGGGTGTTAGCTGCCTGATGCTGATGGACAAGCACACGCAGGGTTAAAGGCCTGTCATATAAATCAGGTACAATCACTTTAGAGGTGAAAACATGCATGATGCCACTGACAGGGAGGAAGAGTGAGGAAAAGAAAGGAAGAATAAAAGCAACAGAGGTCTGTAGAAGTTATCGGGGGTGTAAAGCATGACCTGCATGTCTGAATGTATTTCCAGCTGAAATCATATTTCCAAATGACCTCTGCTCAGTGACTCATTCTTTGATAAAACATACATGTAGCTTCCAAGAATATACGGGGTAAACAGTGTTATCTTCTCTTGTATTTACACGGAACCACTTACATCGATCTCTACGTTAGATCTCAACAGCACTCAAATAAGATATATAGTTGGATGAATGCAAGGACATTTGCAGAATTGCCATATGCCTCTCAATCACACATCTTATTATAGAAATTATTGAAAGGTTTATTCTGCACATATGACGAAAGTTACATTTTTATATACAAAAAATGGCAAATATAAAAGAATTGCAAGCAATGGACTTTAGTAAGTGTGACATGACCTGTATGCAAACGGTCAGCCATGTCCAGCCATGCAGAAGCAATATCTCCCATCATTCTGCATTCACCTGTATACTTAGGGTTCATTTACAATTTCACGTCTCGTATCCATCCTGCCATTCTGGACTTCATGTTCTGTTTATGTAGTTTCTTTCTTTTCTCTCCCCAAAGCTTTTAAGAGTCCTCTAATCATACATAATTAATCAGGGTTTTCACTTAAATGCACTGCATTTCTCACTCTCATTATTACTTAAGAGGCCGCTCTTTAAGGCTTGAAAATACCCGACGTTGTGTTGATCATATTTTTCACAAAGACAGCTGTTTAAACAAATGAGGATGTATAAGACTAAAAATATACAAAACATGTATTAATATTTTAGTGCATTTCCGGCTAATGCTATAATTTCATTACTTCATATAAAAAAATCTAAATAAATCTGCTTGATGTAAGTGAAACATTTTAGTACAACCTGAGCAGCGATTTAGATACAATGCAATTTTAATGAGTGATAAAGTTTGCTCTGAGTACTATTAGTGTACTGCATGTACATACTATGTAACTGGTCGTTTGTCAGCTCGGTTTGGTGGTCCTTGCTGATGGAAAACTTTATGAAACTGGTTCTTGTCTCCCACACTGCTTTCTCTCTGTGAGTTTATATTACTTGTCTCCACGAAGGGACTCTCCCCCCGCAAGTCATTTCTCTCAAAACACTTCATTTTCAGAAAATGTGTGTTCTTTTTTTGCATCATGAGACCGTGCCGTTTGACCACATCTGAAAGCAATGGTGCCGCAGAAAAATGACTTCCTTCATGACAGGCTCAGAGACCTTGGAGCAACATTTCAACCTTTTTCTCTGTAAATCTGTGAGGACGAGTGGACATGCTCTGCTGCTGTTTCATAACGACAATAATGACTCATTTACACCACATTATGCTCCAGCAGAGACAATACACACCATTAAAACAGCAGCAAAGAAGATGCATATCATGCATACATTCACATATTTTATGACTGCAAAGTCCTCATTTTGATAGAAAGGAATATAATGTATCTGTGGGAATGAAAATGCAAAACATGGAATAACAGCATAAGAGTGCAGCAAGCAGCCTCTCATCCTGTGTGTACACTGGCTTTTTCATTGTATACAACTGCAGCCAACTGTAAGTATAAATGGAAGAGGCAGAGATGAATAATACATATGAATTACCTTCATGCAGTCAGGGTCTTTTTCCACTCCCCTCTTCTGCAAGAACATCATTTTTAGAAACAATAAAATAAAAGGCAAGATGCACGGAGACAAACCGCAGGTATTGTGAGTGAACACGAGTGCGTCAATAGTTGCATGAGCTTGAAAGGTGTTATAGTACTTTCTGAAAGGTGTTAAATTGTGTGTAACTGAAAAAGAACAATAATGAAAGTATTTGTGCACATAGCTGCAAAGATTGAGGAAAACTTGCCTTCTTAATGTTAATAAGACTGCTTGTGTTTCTACAGAAAGGACACGTCTGACATCATTAGCAAGTTCAGCTACTGTGTTCACATTCGTTCTTTTCTTTAACACTGTATGTATTTATTTTTTAAACACAGATTCACTAAACTCAATAGGACAGTTGTTTTGTTTGTCAGTGTTGAGGAAGCAGATATGGACACATGGTGAAAGTTCAAATCCATAACCCAACATAAACACAAGTATAGCCCAAACACCAACACACAAATACATAACGCAAAGCATTACACAGAGACATGCTCTCACCCTCTCACTGTCACTGTGTTAATAATGAAACACTCGCAAACACTCAAATGAAAAAGATCTGTATTCGGAATTATTGTAAGTGAAATCTGTCCGATGTGCTTTTTGATTATGGGGTGTTTCATGTATGCTTACAAAAGTAACTACTGTGATGCTGGACTTATAGGCACAGAGGCGCTTTGAGCTGAATGCTAATGATAGCATGGTTAGCATGGCAGGTATGTATGCTAACCATCTTAGTTCAGTGAGTTAGCATGCTGCAGTACTATTTGCTAATCCGTACGAAACAGCTGAGGCCGGTGGGAATACTTCTTAAGTGCTTTTGCTCATAAAGGTGTAGTAAAGGTAGATAAAAAAGTTAGTAGAATTCATCCTCTGGGAACCATGAATATCTCTACACAAGTTCATAGCAATCCATTCCACAGTTGTTGAGATGTATTAAAGCCTGAACCACGCGAACAACAGACAGACATACTGCCATCCTCACAGCCTCGCCACCTGCATGGTTAAACAACAACAAAAAAAGTCATAGCTACAGAGTTTTCCATGTGATCTTTTACACATCACAACAATAACATCAGATGATGGCTACAACATTTCACTGACTCACACACCTCCGCTTTAAACCGTCAACGTTTCCTTTGAAGGTAACTGACTCCTTTCTCAGAGCCTGATGAGGTCGGACTGAAAGCATGTGAAAGAACACGACAGCACTTGGGTCTCGGTGGTTTAAGTCTCCCATCACAGTCAACGGGCCCTGATTGCAGTTACTGCTGTTGAGAATCATGTAACCTTTATGGGATGGTTTCAACGATGACTCATAGTCTGGCTAATTTTAGAGGGCTTTATGCTTTAGATTGGCCTTGGAGTATACAATTATAAAACATGAAACACAGTGACACAGACAAAGAAAGAGACACACTCTGCTGCCGTACACAATGATGGTCGTATGTTTAGTCTCAATGGAAAAAAGAGGCTACAACAGCCTTGAATTTAGAAGGCAGTTTTGAATATTTAGATGTGTTTGACATGATTTACACTACTGCATGTTTCCTGACTGCTCAGTGGTTTTACTGCATTTTTATGTAGACCTAACACCCATATGTAGAATTTGAAATTCGATGATTTGGATAGTAGGTCTGTGTGGCCTTTACTGACAGTAATTTAAGACAGATGTAAAAAGACCAACCCCCACCCCAAGTGCACGCGGCAGAGACGTGAAATGAGACTGCCACAATGCAATCTGAATAATTGAAGTGAAATGAAGAGTTCATTCACAAGTAAGAAGATGTGTTGATCGGGAGCTACCACAGGCTACAGGTTTTGTCTAATGCTCACAGGTTTATGTATCCCTGTGACGCTGGCTCGGCTCGTGTCTGTAGAATAAATATCTAGCCATAAGTTTATGTGTTGAGCATTGTCTCTGTCATTAAGCACCATTTTATTGCAGAAGCTGCAGGAAACTACAAACTGAAAGAATGACACAGCTAAAGAATCTCACGTCAGGTTTTGAGCATAACCTACAACAGACAGCTTCTTTAAATAATGTAACGCATCATCTGCCGGTGTGCCATCCATTTATTTTGTGATGAATTTATTGCGAATCTGTTATATATAAATATTAAATATCAATTTTAGTGTCAGGTTTAGGCTATATTAATTACATTCAAATCACAGAGAAATCCATTAACTACAGTTCCTGATTCAGGCACGCTATCTTGGCAAATACATATTGAATAAAGTAAATGTCTCCCAAGGTCAAGCTTTTTGTGTGTTTGCACAAGAGCATGTGCACACATGCACAACTGTACACGTTGGCCGTTACGCTACGCCCTTGGAATAATTATCATTTGAACTGCTGTTGCTTATAAACTATTGTAGCTGCGAGTCACAAATGATGTTACTGATGATGAATATTTTCAGTACAACCAAATAATCAACTGTGGGGTGATGTTGGACATTGGCCTGCACACACATTGAGGATTTATGCATCTTTTGAGCAATTCTGATTCGGATCCAGGAATATAACTTAGAGATACAACTCATCGGTGTCCTTAAAAGACAAATTTGTTGTAGCCAGATGTTTTTTTTATTGTATTCAGATGCTATTGATCATTTATTGTAAAGGAATCGCAAGACATGTTTTACTTTTTGTGAAGGGTGGACACACATGTAGGAGAAAAAAAACTAAAAAGTCTTACATTATATGAATTGTTTTACCTGACCAAAGTGATTTCACTGAACTTATTTGTGTCCACCTCTGTTGACACATCAAAAGGTTCAACGGTTACACTCCAGACGCAAGTTTAACTTTGTACTGAAGACAAGAAATTGTAATATTAAATTGGACTGACCTATATTTATGTGACACTTAATGTTAATGTTCATTAAAAATTGGATGTCTTCTGTGGGCTGTTACAGACTCCAATTGCAGACAAATCAAAGAAACAGAGACGGAGGAATAGAGGAAATTAGATTATCATTATATGTTGAGATAAATTAAATACTTATTTGGGCTTTCGGTTAATCACTGTAGTTATATTAATACGCATATCAGGCACTCTAAGGACAGCGGACAGTATAAGTGATAGCTGTTGGATACTGACAGAAAACAAAACAACAAATTGAACCACAGCTAGTTCCACCACTGTGTGTCTGAAATTTTACAGCGGAACAAGACACGTTAGTGTCACCTGGAGGAAACGCTGCTGATTAACACAACTAATCCCTCGTCCCTGACGTCACTGCAAATCAACGTTACCTGGCCACTGGTATTTGTGGCTGAACACGGAGTCAGACGTCAGGAACAACCAGATTCAAACTGACAGTATGTGGGGGAGAGGTTACCGTTCATATTCGTGGGAGTCTTTTTTTTTTTATATAAACATGAATTTAAATCTAGGGCGAAGTAAAGATCATGCTCCTCAAACCCGGCAGCAAATTCTGTCTGAAGTGTCTGTGAGTTTATTGCGTCTGTTTTGTTTTTCCTTCGCTTGGTGTGCAGTGGCGGAGCTAGACACTTTCAGATGGGGGGGGTGGGGGTATATACGATATATATAACAATAAAGAAGAATACTCATTCAGTGTTAACGTACATTTTATTTATCACTGCCCATGAATAAGAACAATTTCCCCTCACTTGGGGATAAATGTGGGGTGAAAAATGGGTGGACATAAGGGGGGGTCCAGGTTTAATTATACTGGAACACTGCCACTAACCAGTGTGATCAAACATATTCCACTATAAATTCCACTTTGAAAGCACAAACCATGATGAGCTTTCAGACGAAGTTATTTGATGGTTTATATACTGCACTCCTTGGAAAATGGAAACAAAAAATTTTTGATTTGAATGTTTTAACACAAATCATCATAAAAAATAAAAGGGTTCACAACATTTGACCCCGCCCTAAAGAAAGCTATCTGCTCTCATACAATCAGTGCCGGCTGTAATATCAGAATACAGTTAGATGTTGTAGACTGGCAGGTAATGCCAGTCAACCGTGCAGTGGACTGACCTCTCCAATGATCTAACTGTAACAGACATCATAATTGTCCTGGCAGGGTCTCTAGAACCTCCCGTGAAACACATTGTGAGACTGTGACCATGCGGCTTAAAGACTACTAACAACATTGATCAGCTCCATCTGAGCTGCAGAAAACAGCCCATTAAAAAAAATACAGAACGCAAAAAAAATAAACATCACATTTTCTTTTGAAAAAAGAAAAAAAAAGAAAACCCAGTATAGATTCTGTCTTTGAAGTGATTTTCTTTCCCTCTCCTGTGCACATTTTGTGTTTTACAGAAGCTGTGCATTTCCAAGTTCCTTGCCATCTGTGTAAATGTGATACCTCTCCTTAGTACAATGAACTGGAAATGGAAGCTGTGTTTCATATAATCCCCAAATCCATCCAACTCTCACATCCTATCATGCAAATTTGGTGCAGTTTGAAGAGAATCCGGTCTCCCAACCATATGCCTGAGCCGTGTAAAAGATACAACAATTTATTATGCATGCATTGCACCAGGCTTATGGTAATAAGGTATTAAATTAGTGCTGGACATTATTGCTCTACTATATCACTTCTGCTCAAAAGATTTTCATATAAGTCACATAAAACAGAAATAGGAATTAGATTTAAGAACTGATTTGCTGGCAAGCTATACTAGTGACTTCTTTGTTTAGAACATTTGACCGTTCAGATACATTCTGCTGGAAACTCTGAACTGGACTTGTGTTAAATTATTCCACTGTTGGCTCTTTCATCAGCGGGGGATAGTAATGCCATTTACTCAAGTACTGTACTTTAGACTTGAGTATTTCCATGTTATGCTACTTTATACTTTTACTCCACTACATTAAAGTGGCAAATATTTTGCTTTTTATTCAACATTTATTTGACAGGTTCAGTTAGTAGTGACTTTTCAGATAGACAATGTATTGAATGTTATAAGCTTATTATGTTATTAAATGTAAAATCTCCCACAAGAGGCCCAAAGAGGTCAAATAATCAAATATTAGGAAAACAAGATTAGAGAAAAAGTTAAAACGAAGACAAAAGAATATACATTTGTGTATCAGAAGTTATTTTCTCTTTTCTTCTTCCCTCTCAAATGAATCATCCGACGACCCCTCAGACTTATCTGGTGACCCTTTGGAGGGACACAACCCCTAGGTTGCAAACAACTGGGCTAAACTAGCTGACTGCGTACAAAGTAGTAAAAATAGTGCATTTACTTTTCATACTTTAAGTGCAAATGTGGTGATAATACTTCTGTACTTTTACTTGAGTAGGATTTTGAATGCAAGTCTTTCACTTGTAATGGAAGCTTTTTTACATTGTGGTTTTGGTACTTTTACTTTTCTGTCATATTGTTTCAAAACCAGATTATTTATGTAGAGAAACAGCAGAGGACTTCAATATTCTTGTTTTAAAATACAAGGGGTTTCTTAAAGTGTCTGTGTTAACTATATTCTACAACGTTTGTACACATGGACTAATAAATTCAAGTGTAAATGTAGGCTGTGAAGGATCACCACAACGTGAACTATTGCAGCTGTTTGCTGCCTGAAAAATGAGTTGTCATTATGCAAAGCAAACTGACTTAATTTAACCGAAATTGAGAAAGAAATTCGATCAACAAATCTTTACTCACATTGACAAATGTTCAGTGGAATGTTTGCTTTCCATTTAGACTCTCAGCTCATATCGTCGTATCTTAATTTGCGGCAAAAGTCTTGAATGTTTTCCAGGGCTGGTAAAGAAAAGTGTGGACGTTGTTAATGTAGCGGATTGACGTGAGGACTGATGAACTCATGATTAGTATCAAGGGAAACAAAAACGATTCAAAAAAGATCCCCTTCCAGATACGTTTTAAGACATATCAAAATCTAAGATAATCATGTTTCTTTAGCAGTACATTTATTCATTACATTTCTTTTTATTTTATTTGACTTAACTTGACATTAATAAAACATATGTATTTACAAGTTGATGATTAAAATGTAGCTCGACACTCAATTAAACCAGACAAAATGAAAAGTTGTCAAATCTTAACGTTCTCATTTGAGGTATGTTCATTGCTTTATGCCAAATCAACCTAAAAAATAATGACATTTCAAAATATTTTAGAACACCAACCTATGTTTGTTGTCACATATACTACATGCATAACCTCATCAATGTGGGAACCTTTTTGGCACTGTCGAAAAGTGACAAAACCACACATATTCCCAGCAGATTAGATTGTGTTACGATTTCTTTAAATTTCATATGTCACCCCTAACTCTCAGGTTTTCATTAGGCTACATGTTTGGGTGAAAGGAAATGAAGCAAGAGAGAGAGAGAGAGAGAGAGAGAGAGAGAGAGAGAGAGAGAGAGAGAGGGAGGATTAAAACAGATTATGCAGACTTTCTTAACCAATTTAGAAAATAATAAATAGTCTGCAGTCATTTTCTAATGCACTTAATCTGCAACCATGTTACACGGTGCAGCGTTCACTGCGCACCGACCATTTGTGTGTACAGTGCTGTGTGTTTGTGTATGCATGAAGATTAGTTATCTTTTTATAGATCAAGGTTCAGTTCAATGTGAAGCCACTACCAGTGTTATTTTATTGCATGAAAGTTCAAACTGTGAGAAAACACCCACGCCCTCCTCACTTCTCCTCCATACCTGCTTGTTTTGTACCATCATAAAGACCTGCCCTGCGGCTGTCATTTCCCATGCTACAGACCGAGTGTGTAAACTAGTGTAATGCAACATTGTTATTACCGATACCATACCATACCATTATAAATGCTGCCACAGCTAAATCACCATTAGCTGCTGGTGCTGCCGCTGCTGCTATTGTTGTTGATTTTGTTATTGCAAATTTGTAATGCATCGCCTTCAGGCCATAAATCTTGTACGGGATTACTGTGTATAAGTCGTTTGTATGGTCTTGACTCATCAATCAGAGCGGGAATGTTTGTGTTACAACTGCCACTTTGTATGATGGATGAAGATGGGTGTTTTCTAACAGTACAGTAACTGTGGTAGGGGATGGAGGCTGTGTGTGTGTGTGCGCATGTGTGTGTGAGATGGAGCACAATGCCAGCAGTGACACTCATTATTCCATCTGCAGCCGAGAGTGATTGAACACGCCACATATTAACTGTCTTTTCCTCTTAATCCCATTGTGTTCTGCGAGATTAAATTTGAACACTAATAAACGTTTTTTATGACTAATTAATGTTTCGCACCTTGCCAAGAATCATTTTCTTCCTCTACTAATTCTAATTGGTCCAATTAATCATGCAAAAGGTAATTAGCATAGTTTGATGTGCAGTAAAGCCACTCCGGAGCCCACGGGGGGATTTGGAGAGCTTTTGTTTCTCGATACAAACAGAAAATTAGTCAAGGGTGGTAGGCGCTTGATGCTGAAGCACAGTGCAACACAATACTAATGAGCGTGTTCTATTGTAATGGTCTTTATGGGACTGACAGCCATATTCATACCAAAGGCAGATGTACAGTGCAAAAGAATGAATATGACTGGCTTTGGCTGCCTGAGAGATCTGTGCAATGTCCCAGAGATTTACAGTAAGAAAAGCCATTCTCTAACACACTGAGGCAGGAGCTTATTCCCTGGTATACATAGATTTTCAAAGGTCTCCTGCTGTAATTTATAATAGATGTATATTGATCTGATTTTTCTGTGCACGCAGGTCTCTCTCTCCTTTTTCAAATCAATAGCGAAAACTTTTCAGGAATTTCAGGGAGATATTTTTGGACCGACGTTAATAGCAAAACATCAATTTCAGAGATGTTTTTAGAATCATCAAGTCTAGTGATACAGTGTTTAAATCTATATTCACATATTTTCACGGCTGTATAAAACGTTGGACTTGTACAAAAGAGTGTAGAAAGAAAAGATCTGCAAGCTATGACATACCAATTTAGGAGAACAGGGTCCTTCAGGTCTGATTCAGGGTCCATATAAATCAGGTTCCAGTACTTCTGAATGGGCCAACACAACAGTACAACACCTGGTGTAAGGATTAAGATGTGGCTAAGAGCTGAATAATTCAGTGATCTACAATTTATTACTCACTCACTGCTTCGTTTCTAAACAAGTGCTGCTTTTAAGCTTGAACATTAACTGTTTAAGTTCTTTCTAAATCTATTAAGCTGAAATATGTGTATCAACAACACAACATGCAGGTGAACTTTCACTGAAAAGAAAGCCTGTCGAAAAGTAAAAGGTGCATTATGTCCTCTCATTAGTAGTTAAAGAATCTAATAATTAAAATAGATAAGGGATACAACTCTTATTAACAAGACTTATTTACATACAGAGCAACCATAGCCCTCTCTAGTCTCTTATCTTATATCAGAGCCAGAAACTGTAAGGACTGCTTGACGATGTTTTAGGTTTTTCCCAGGTTGTGTGGCTTGTTTCATTTCTAAGAAAACTATACAAGGGTTCAGTCAATCAAAAACTATGTCAAATGTGGGAAGTCATAACTTGTACTTTACCCAGTTGTGATTTGAAATAAACCTCAAACCTGCAAGAATATTGCTGTGAAATAGAAACCACTTCCAAGGTACTTTTTGAGATATGGCCGTTCAGTGTGAGATCTAACATTTATATTTCCAGGAAGTCTTTTTTTTCTTTCTTTTTTTACATGTCTCATAAAAAGTATTTATTGTCAGGTTGCCATGTGTTTTTTGTCAGTGTCAGTAAATCTGAATGTATATTTATTGAGTCAATACATTGATTTGATTGTGGTTGCAGATACATACTGTTTATGGTGAAACAACATTTTGTATGTATTGAATAAAACATAGCTGTTTTGAGATATTTAGTTTATTTTTTGGGCAGAATTTCAAAATGTTGCCATAGCCTGTAATACTTAGTAATCACCTGATGGACAACAATTGAGATTAATAAGGCCTCTTCCATTTATAGACGCTGATGATGGTGAAAACATTTGTCTATGCACTGTTTGCACGCTGTCAGCATCTATGGATGCCATTAATACATGAAAACCAAGCTTTAATCTCATAAAACTAATTTACAAATTTAAACATTAAAGATCAGATTAACAAAATAAAATTCAGCACTTTATTTTATTTTTTCTATCTACAATTCAGCCCCCACACTATTTCTTATCTGCTCTCTTATCTTCTGCACCACAAAAAAAATCTATGCGCAGTTAGAGTGTCAGCGAAAAATACTTGGCCCCATAATATCATTCTACAAGCTGAGGTTGATTATGATAGTGAAATTGGCAGCGGAGCGTGGAATATCCCCCCGGTGATTTTCCAACTCCAACTCATTTCACGGGGCATCTCTGGGTGCCGATCTCTGGGACTGGGTTCACTTGGCTCTGGCCCCTGTGCTACTGATGTCTTGATTGCTGTTTCATAGACTTTCACGTGTCAATGCAGCAGCGCAGAAGGGACCTGCGACGAGGAAGTGATGCAACCACAAAGACATGTAAGGGCGGCTTGAAAACACTAACACTGTGGTTCCCTTACCTCAAAGGAAGGAAAGAGACAAATGACAGAGAGAGACACGCACACGGCGGAGAGATAGGTTTTATTAATGGTCAGAGGGTCTAAATGTCAGGGGGTGACAGTTTGGAGCATAAATGTCAAACTAGTGTTGAGGATATTTTTTTGCATCTACGTGGCTTTGTGTCTCATGCATCTGTCCAACCCATAAGCATAACAATGTGCACAATGCACTACAAATTGTTAGGAATTGATAAAAGTGGTACCAAACATTAATCAGGTTAATGCCAGGTGAAACAAAACCAGGCTGCTATGTAATCTAAATTCTATCTAAACAGCGGCAATCTAATTGTTGCTGCCAAAATGTTTTGATTTTAAGTAAATTAGATCAGTAGCTAAAAAATTGTCTTGGTAAATGGAGCCTTATCTGTAAAGTCAAGGCCATTAGCAGCCCTAGTCTGAGTTTCCTTGGGCTCTATAATTAACTCCGTTCAAGCACAGCTAAACATTTTTGACATTTTTCCTAGTCCAGAATTAACTGTCACAGCAGAGGGAGAAAGTAACCATCTTGTCACATTGAGTTTATCTGCGGATTGTGAAACGCTGTTCTCTCTCTCTCTTTCTCTCTCTCTCTCTCGCTCTCTCTCTCTCTCTTTCTCTCTCTCTCTCTCTCTCTCTCTCTCTCTCTCTCTCTCTCTCTCTCTCTCTCTCTCTCTGAAGAAGAATCTTGTTTTTGAAGAATCTTTATTAATCAGTCAAAAATGTGAGAGATATTCCTGAAATTAGATACAGATAATTGTCAATAAGAATGTCTCTAATAACATATATACAACAGATAACTGTCCGTGACGTAACATTTCCACATCCCCCTTGCTTTTTAAGTAAAAAGCAAAACCCACAGACCCACTTTCCCGTTTCGGGTTCATAGTTACGCTTAGGGCGACGCGCGTGTGGAATGGTAGGGGAGATTGCCTCTGGGACTGCCGCCAGAAGCGCAGGTGTCAGTCCGGGCGAAGGTGTGGACATGGTAGGCGGGGTCACAAGCCGATGTGGCGACAATTCACGTGTTGGCGAGGTCATGGGTGGCGGGTGGCTTGACGGTTGTGGGGAAGCTGGGGCGTTCGTCAGTGGCGTTGTCGGTGGCAGTGGCGTCAAGGATTTGGCAGCAGGTAACTGGGACGGTGGGGTGTAGATCGCGCCTGGAGGCGGGCAAGATGGAGCGTTCGATGAGGGCTGGGTTTCGAGGAGAGACTGGCCAATGACAGGCGAGGCAAGAGTGTATCGCCGGAGGAAGCGCCGACTACGGAGAGTTAGGCGTCTGGACCCGCTGACCTTTACCAAGTACTGGTTATCGTCCCTCTTTTCCACTATTGCCCCTGATTTGTCCCATTTGGTTGGGTGCTGCCCCATCTGATTTTGGATTTTGGAAGACCTGGTCGCCATGAGAGAGTGGAGGGAGTGGACGAGCGTGCTCATTTAATGACTCCGAAGTGCGGGTGAACCTGGTGCGCAAGGCATCTTCTTTTTTTGACTAAGCTTTGCACCAGATTGGGCGAATTGATGCATTGTCAAACTTAGGGATGTGGCTCATGAAAGCAAACGTGTCACGCAGGGGCTTGCCAAATAGAACTTCCGCTGGAGATACGTTGCAATCCGGGTCTGGAGTGTTGTGGAGTTGGAGCATTGCCGTGGAGCAGGTTGTCATTGTCGAGAGACCCTGTTGGGCCAATGTTGGACATCAGAAGGCGTTTGGCTGTCTTAACTGCGACTTCGACACCCCAGCGAGAAAGGAAGTCTGTAGTCACTGAGGCGGTGAACTCGGGGCCACCATCACTAGATAGTTCTTCGGGTACGCCGAATGTGGAGAAGAGGATGCGAAGGCATGCGATAAGACCAGCTGCGCCTGCTTGGGTCATGTCGAACGGGGTGCTGAAAATCTCAACACAGCCTGACAGACGATCCCCTGCAACCAGAAAATGTTGGCCGCCGTAGTTGAATAAGTCTGCGAACACTGACTCAAAATGGGTGGATGGCACTTCAGAGGGAATGGATGGTGTGGCTGCCTGGGATGGCGCGTTCCTGTTGTTTTGCGGGTCATGTGAATGTCTTCAGTTATACCAGGACATAACACAGTTGAACAGGGCACGTGACTCCATAGCGGAAGTACCTGGTGGGCGGCATGAAGTGTCTGGAGAACCTCATGACGGAGAGAGGGCGGGATGACGACGCAGTCCTGGTACATTATGACTCCATTGGAGACGTACAGCAACTTGCGGTGACTCCAGAAGGCGGTGACTCAAGAAGGCGGTGACTCCAGAAGGCGGTGACTCCAGAAGGCGGTGACTCCAGAAGGCAGCAACACCATCGGTGATACTGCGGCAGTCGGCGGGGAAACCAGCTTCAATCAAGTCCATCAGACGGTGCATGTTGGGATCGGTGGAGGTCTCATTGGCGAGGCGATCCCAGGACAATGCAGTGAACTCTTTGGCCTCGTGACGGATGGCCGCCGCTATGGCACGCTCCTCATCCTCCATAGTCGAGTGTATGTTGGCGCAGGAAGCTGGGTGACAAGATGTTGTATCTGTTGCAAGGTTCGTTTTCCCAGGAAGGTAGTTTATCTCGAAACGCCAGAGGAGAGTCCGTCGCTTTAAGCGAAACAGGCTGGTGTTGTTGATTTCGTCAAGGGTTCGGTTGCCCAGTATCTTGACTAACGGCTTATGATCAGTAACCACAAGCAAGTCGTCGCACCCTTGGGTGAAGTACTTTGTTTGCTCCAAGCCCCATGCTACGGCCAAGGCTTTGCCTTCAACTACCGTCGCTCAGCGGAGGAGAGGAATCTTGAGCCGGCCAAGGTGATTTGCCACTCATCGGTGCAACAGTCGGGTAGTTTAGAGTTACAAGAGCAGTGCTTTTGGGACAGGAAGTAGCCGATGCCTTTTTGGGACCAATCTGGGCGGAGACAGGTCCGCTTGGAGACGTCAAAGATTTCCACACCTAGACGGATACACTCTACAATCAAGACTTTGGATGACAGAAAGGCCGGGATGGGTATGAAGTCTTTCATGGAGAAACCCATTGCTAGGAACCCCTCCATTGACCAAAGGCAAGATTGTGCGCCAGAGTTGGCCAGAGCTGTGATAGTTGATGGCAAGATTTTAGAACACTGGCAGCTGAAGGAACGGTAGTCTGAGGAGTCTACAGACAGTGTGAGCTTGACCTCCGGATGGATACAGAGTCGGTGGGGCCGGGTGTTCCATCCTTTAGCGCCTTCTGAGTACAACAAGTAAAGTTTTTTGCATTCAGATAGGGAGCAGTCTTGCTTTGCTGCAACGTAGGAGGCGGTTTCGCTGGGGTGGCTCTTTCGCGTTTGAAGGATGAGATACCTGACGTTGACGCTGCAGTAGGCAGGGACATTGAGTGCCATTTCCTTAGACTCGATGAGCGATACCACGTCGTTTACTGCTCGTGTAAGGATCGAGTCGGCACCTAGGATCTCACGGCGGATGTCCAAGTCGGAGATCCTGGCAATGAGGACGTCACGGATCATATGATTCGTGCATCGCAGCCATGGCACTTGGTGTTGTATGAGCACGTCTCTGCTTTACCACGCACGCGTGCTGCGAACGATCTGACAGGTTCATCGCGCCCCTGTTGCATCTGAGTCAGCTGGGCTCGAAGAAATCCGGTGGCAACAGAGATGATGGCGAGCGTTCTCATGGCTGTAGGAGCTTTAGAAGTGATGTCCTGATCCATTTTAAGTAGGTTGTCCCCTAAAGCGTTCCCGTCACATTGGAAAAGCTGAGCTGATAATGACCCTGGAGAGAGCTGTGATGCGTCCTTGAAGATGTCCCATCGACGCTTGAACATGTTCCACTCCTCCCCAGATACCCCAATGTCAACTTTTGGACGGTCAAGCTTTGGGCCGGAAGAAGGCGCTCTGGCTTGAGGGATAGTGGCGTGGTTTCCGAGGAGTGCGCATGCAGCAGCCTCGGATACGTCCTGGGTTGCGAAGTCGAATGTCGGGAAGGTGCAGTTGAGTATTATTGTTGATTCATGTTGAATGTCTCTCACATGAAGAAGAATCTCGTTTTTGAAGAATCTTTATTAATGACTCAAAAATGTGAAAGATATTCCTGAAATTAGATACAGATAATTGTCAATAAGAATGTCTCTAATAACATATATACAACGGATAACTGTCCGTGACGTAACATTTCCACACTCTCTCTCTCTTTCTCTCTCTCTCTCTCGCTCGGGCTGATTCTCATCAACCTGTATTAGTTGCATATGTACTGTAAGTAATGTACTGTGATTAAAAATGCAAAATTTCCCTAAATTGTATGCCAGTTTACATCATTTATTTTTTTTCAGAAGCTGATTTAATTACATGGAAAATGTAACAAGGCCCGATGATTCAATCTTTGCAGCCAATTGCCTCTCCACACAAAAATGAATTACCTCATGATACAGAATTATTGTTTGGGCAACAGAAAGTGAAATGACAGTGGGATTCCTTTAGATTGAATAATCAGAGTGTTTTGCTGTTTCATTTGCACAAATGCTTACATTTGAAACATATTAGATTATCTTGCATTTTGCTCGTATATCATCTCAGCAATCCTACCTCGGGCCATAATCTCAAAGTGAGGCTTTGAATTGCGTGTAAAAATACAGATCTTTTAAATTCCAGCTGTTGAAGTAAGCCACTCAATACATGCAGGGCAGTTCTGGTTTTACATTAAAAGCATGGATTTTAAATAGAGGGAGAAAAAAGTTTCTTTACCAATATTATTATGAATTGTGTCCTAGTCTATTCTGAATAATTTCCTTTCCCCTGGAGGATTTTTTTCAGTGTGCTTTCCATGGCTAATTTTGGCCTCTCATTATGGATTCATGTATTTGTTTATATAATGCGCAACACTGCAGCTTCATTGGACAAATCTCAGTCGTTTTGGACAGCATTGTGTATGATGCATGAATGTTAACATTTATTTTCTTTGAATTCAGTGTTTTTTTTCTTTCTACTTCAAGCAGTCCGTTTCTCCTGCTACCGTTATTTTGCAGATTATGCAAGGCCCCTTTTGAACATCACTGGATGGAATCAGCTCCTGAAAAAGTAATTCTCATTTGAATAATGAGATAGAACTTTTTCCCTTGATCACTTGATCTTTGCAGGGCACTTCTGCTGAGCAGCAGATAGCACCCCGCCGCACCGTTATTCCAGCCCCTTTAAAATCTCTGCCAGATTACCAGAACTGCTTCCGATATTGTTTGGATCCCTTTCCACATTTCTCAGTGTACTGTAACAGATCCTCGGCAGTATCAGCACCGCTTTACCGCCCTGCCTCCTGACCAGGTCATATAGAGCGTGTGAAATATCCGTGACCATGTCAGATGTCTTTTTCCTCTCTGGACGGGATTGACTCATATGTGGAGTACAGCGGCGAGTAAGCGACTCCGGCCTTCCAGATGTCCTAGACATAACAGAGGCTTATCAACTCTGTGGTTGGGCTCTAAATGGGTCACTCTCCTTGATATCACACAGCTCCTTCACAATGACCCCACTGTTCTACTGATATTACAGCACACCAGGTGGCTTATTATGAAAGTCATGGCCAGACAAATGTAGACGTCGTGTGGTCGGCGTCTGACGCCATGGTAAATGGGGAATTCACCAAGCTGATGAGGAAGCACGGTATAAAGATCTCAGCCGGCTTCCCGTGTAGTGTAGAAGATGTAGGTTTAGCTGTGGGGGAAAAGGTCAGACATGGCAGTATAAAATCACTGGCGTGGATGAACAGCCGTTGTCATTTTCCTGGACCAGCTGGAGAAGGTGAACCGCGTCATCGGGACAGGTATCGTGGTGAATGATTTGTTTGTGCAGGTGTTGCCAATGGCCCTGCCCACAACCAGAGTAGTTATATCTAACGTCCCTCCTTTCATAACTGATGAATTCCTCAGTAGAGAGCTGTCCAGACACGGGAGAGTTGTTTCCCCTGTGAAAAAGTTCCTTTCTGGATGTAAGTCTCAGTTACTGAAACACGTAGTGTTGCACCGTAGACAGGTATATATGATACTTAATAAGCTCAACCTCTGCTTCTACGTTAAAATAGATGATTATGAATATGTGAATTCTGCAACTTTGTCAGTTATGAAGTGTTTTGGTTGCGGAGAGGAGGGACACAACGCGAGAGCCTGTCCAAGGCGCGGGGAGCCAGCTCCGTCTGGTCCAGGAGGGGCGGCGGCTGCTGCGGCATAGTCGAGCGACATGTGGCTGCTGCTGAGGGGGGGATCTCACCGCAGGGGGCAGCCGCTGATGCGGTGGTGGTGGGGGACCCTTCCTGGCAGTGGCTGCTGTTACGGATGTGATAGCTTCGACTGGGTGGCATGTGGCGGCTCCGCGAACCTCGCAGCGCCGCGCCTCAGCTGTGTCTGACCTGGTGCATGAGGAAAGAAAAATACGCTCCAATTTGCAAGGTCTGTTTTTACCAGGTTTTAATGGCAACATTGTTTTATCAGCTTGACATTATTGTTATTGTTAGAAGCCAGAGGGATGCAGACATTTTAATCAATATTGTGAGTAGTTTTAGTGTAGCATCGGCAGCGAGGGTGAATTGGAAGAAAAGTGAGTCCCTCGCTGTCGGTGAGTGGCGTGGCGGTCTCCTAGTTCTTCCCCAGAGCCTCACCTGGAGAACAGATGGATTTAAATATCTTGGTGTGTTTTTAGGTAAAGAAAATATTGTCCAGAAGAACTGGGAGAACGTCACTGAAAAGATTGAGGGAAAGCTTTCCAAGTGGAAATGACTGCTCCCTCAGATGTCTTTTAAAGGTAGGGTTTTGGTTTTGAACAACCTTGTGGCATCCCAACTATGGCACCGTCTGACCTGTGTAGACCCTCCCTCAGGCATGTTAGCCAAAATACAGAAACAAATGGTGGATTTCTTTTGGGATGGTCTACACTGGGTGCCACAAGGGGTGCTGTTTTTATCCAGAGAGGAGGGGGGACAGGGCCTAGTCCACCTGGCCAGCCGAACAGCCACTTTTAGACTCTTAGTTTTTACGAAAATATCTCACGGGTCCTGCTGAATTGGTTTGGAGAGATGTGGCCAGCTGTATCCTCAGACGCGTGAGTGGGCTGCCTCCGTTTTATCAGGGTGTTTTTAACAAGTGTCCATTTTGTAATCTCCGCGAGACTGTTTTCCATGTTTTTAGGGAGTGTAAGAGACTCACAAGTTTCTTCTCTCTTTTAACATTGGTTTTTAGTCTCTTTGATGTAGTTTTTTACTGAGAGTGTTTTTATCATGGGAGCTGCCTACAAAAAGGCAAACAAAGAAAAGTGGCAGCTCCTAAATTTCCTTTTTCACCGTAGAAAACAGAGAAGGGCAGGAGGCCAAAGCAATATGGCTCTGTAACATCAGGGCCAGACTCTGGCTCGAGTTCAGACTTTTTAAACATAGTGACGATTTAGAGACTTTTAAACAGCGTTGGTGTTTCAAGAATATTGTTTGTTTTATTGATAAGGATGAGTTGTACTTTGCACAATTTTTTGTTGGATGAAGAAAGAAAATGATGTGTGTGTGTATATGTATATATATAGATATATAGATATGTATTTTAAAACAGAAAGGGATTTTCTTTGTACTTTATTTGTAAACTGTTTGTGAGTTTACATTTATTTTTGTAAATAAAGTGTTTTTTGAAAAATCAAAATCTCTCTCTCTCTCTCTCTCTCTCTCTCTCTCTCTCTCTCTCTCTCTCTCTCTCTCTCTCTCTCTCTCTCTCTCTCTCTCTCTCTCTCAGACACACACAGATACACACAGATACACACACACTCTCTCAACCTGGATCTCATTTCAGTAATGTTTCATGATGAGCGAGATGATGGAAAGTGTGACTCGGCCTAATGTTTTGAACGTTTGGGTGGCGCCGTCATCAGGTTACATTACACTGCTAATTGTTAGGCAAAATGCATTCCTCTTCCTTGTATATATGGATCAGAGGTCTGGAGCTCATCTAGATAAGGTCACATGACACAAATAAAAATCTCTTAGACACGTCGAAGAAAATAACTATTGTTACATAAAATATACGGTGTACTTTATGGTTAAAATTATGCTTGTACTGACCCGCACACACACATATATACACAAACACACACACTGCACTAAGGCTGTGTGGAACAGTAGATTCACCTGATTGGTTTAGCTGCAAAACAGAAAAACGAGTTGGCTGATGTGAATGGAAAGGCCCAAGGTACCGTAAACATGTAGCATGCACCATGACAACTCCCAAGCCGTCCAGGAACTGCCTGGTTTTCAGTAAAGAATTATTTCTCTGTCGCCGCAAATGCAGTTAGTGTTTGATGTACGATTTGTCAGGAACAAAGAGTAAGGTGTCACGGCAGTTTGGGGGGTAGACCACACGCTGATAAAGATCAGCAAAATATTGTTTGTTTTTTGGTTGTATGATAAGCTCAGTAAACACGGTAGTTAGTGCTTTAATCTGTAACATGACAGATGAATAAATAAATATTATACATTATTTATATTTTATATATATATATTTATACAAATATATTTGTAAATTATGTAAAATGTCAACAGACAGATTCACTTTTTCATACACTATAATATAATATACATAAAAATATTATTTGTGAGATTTCTACAGATTGACGATCTGTAATTTTCTCACTTCATAATATCGATCAACACAAAGTGCACGGGACATTAATGACATTACTTGTACCACTTTCAGATAAGTTATTAAATCCTCCCTCCTGGCAGCGGTATAATATGCAGTAGAAACAAAACAATCTGCTGTCACCAAGATTTCATGTCAATGACGGTGAAATGAAAGTCGCTCACAAGCCATAACGTAGACGGCAATTTATTTTCCAACAGCACAGTTGCATAAGAGGGTTTCCAGACTATTCAAGAGCTGTATAATGATGGTTGAGTTGACCTTAGGCGTCGCCCACACAAATTACTCATTTGGCACATAATAGAGCATTTCTGCTAAGTTTCATTTATTGAAAAGACAAAGTTTTCAATCATTCCATCTTCCTGGATTGTCACAATGAGTAGTTGGGAGGTTACGAAAGCCACGCGTTAATGTCTGACAAGCCTTAACGAAATACCACCAAAGAAAAGTCTCATGTCAATATGGTGCAAATTCCACCTGATGAACACACATTAAAACAATCACTGCACGTTAGCATTTCAGTCGTCCACAGACCATTACCAGGCGCTGTAATTATACCACATATTCCATATATTACTTTGAATGAAAGAAGTCCAATTACAATCCTTTTACTCTGTCTCTCAGTATGCTGGCTGATGCCTCCATAAAAGTCTGTGATTAAATTACTCAGGGGAAAGCACTCACATTTTATATGACAACCCCTGACGCATCGTTCAGCCACGAATTCCCCAACCAGCAGCAAATCTTCTGAGAGACTCTGACTGCGGACAGGTCGGTCCAGATGAGTGAGAGAGACAGAGAGACAAGTCCTTCCAGCTTTACGCCGTATGCTATTACTCTCTGTCCCTGCTTATTGATATAGAGCTAACTTACCTGCCATACATATTGTAGCATCTGACAGGAACATTAGGAGGAACGTCACTTCATTTCTGACCTCCATCCTCCAGCGTTCTCTTTTCTCTCCACTTAGCTGTCAAAATGTTAGGTAACACAATGCTTATCATCTTGTAACAGTGCTGTGTGTATAAATGACGTGTGAGTGCTGTACATGTGACTGTAGGGGCTCTTCAGACAAAATCATAACTAAACAGATCATTCAAAACCTTTTGTTATTGTCTGTTTGAAGTAGTTTAAGCACAAGCGGTGATACCATTCCGCCAAATACCCCTCTTTCAGTTTAAATATGCTTCATTTAATGGCTTAAAATGAATATACAGTAACTACCTACTCCCACATGTTCCTCTGAGGCTGAAAATTCCCTCATCTGAGATGAGTGTCTGCTGCAGACTGTAGGTGTTGCTGCACTGATGAACACTGGACATAGGCACCGTGAGAGAAACCCCGCTCAAGGCACACAAACAGCAAAGTAACAACTTTACATGACACTCAAATGCTAGTTTATTCTAGAATTTTATTCCCCCCTGTCGATGTACAGGAGTCAATGTAGACAAACAGTGTGAAAAACAGGGCTCCAGAAATGTCCCTTGTATTTCACTGCAGAGAAAATTCAGAAGTTGTTCAAGTCACGCTGGAATGTGAAATGTGAGTTCTGGGAAGACACGGACCAGACAGACACAGAGGCCCTTCTGACAAGGAAGGAAACCTTAACTTGTCAATCACGTCACCCCTCTGTCAATAGCTGTTTAATCCTCTGCTGAAAGCTGGTAGGCGCTGGATTTAGATGCAGACAGGAGGTTAAAGGTGAAGTGAATGACAACCCCCCCCACCCAACCAATACCCCCCCCCCCCCCAACCAATACCCCCCCCCGCAAGAGCATTTCCCAGCGTCGGAGCGCAGTTGGCTGAAAGGTAAGGATCTCATTGTTTCATTTGTTTTTTTTGTGAAACCAGACATCTCAGTTTTTAATATCAAGGCTGAAGCTCGGCTTGTGACAGTGATACTGATGAAAGTGATACTGAGGGGAAAATGCAAAATGCCTGTTTTGCAGATGGCGTAAAATGTCTCTGCCTGAGAGCAGATCCTTCATGCCTTACTAACCATCCAGAAAAAAATAAATCATGTTAAAGTGTAATGCTTTACTCTCTGTCTGTAAGACAGACAGTTGAATCAATTGCGGTTATATGTGTGGGTATAAACAAATCATAATTAAATGAGCACAGTGAAGACAATACATTTGTTTTGACCAAAAATACATTTAAGCTTATATAAGCCTCATCATCTCCATGACAACGGCTTTACTGCTAACATGGAGACGTATTTGTGTATGACCACAGCAACATCTTCAAATTGAATTAAGCTGCACCTGTGCACATTATGGATGGAAATAATAGACTAAAGGCTGTTCAAGTGAACATGTTGCCGACTAGATGTAGACATGGGTGTTTGTGTTTTGCACATCACTGAGAGCATACTCTTTCTCACAGATGATGGAAATGATTCATAACAATATAACAACACACTATTAATAAACTGATGAGCAAAAGTGATGACTAAAAAAAAACGTTTCAATTTTGTTGTATCATTTTAGTAGCAGAGTAAGCCGTGAGAAAAATTATTTTCATCATTATCTTGTACAATCCATTTGTTGGAATTGCGTTATTATTTTTGCTACAATGTTCCTGACATAAATAAATACATTCTTAAACCTGAATGAGAAAGTGCATTAGCACAAACTACTGGATACGTGATGCAAATGGAAGAAGCCGACATTCAAATAAATTGCTTCATTGTGAACTTTTTTCCCCATTTTGTTTACCACTGGGACTTAAACTAAACACCTGATTTGTGGAAAGGGCACCAGAGCTGAGATGCATACAGAGAATATTATATCAGAACCAATAGTAAGATGTATAAGATAAACAAGATGTGGTGAGGACAGGCTGCTCTCTGGTACACTGGCTGCTCTGTTGAATAATTGCAGAATGTTATGCACGCTCTGTCAATACATCTTCTCGGAGGATAACCGCCCTGTGCCAATGAATATTTATGATTAATACGGCTATTTGTAATAAGTATTTGATGTAACTATATTCACCAAGCTGCTTATATAAAAGAAGGGTTCAAGAGGTGTTCAAGAGATTGAGAAGTGTTTATGCTATTCATGTTTGTTTGGATTAATTTGAAACACAGAACTTACATTGGTCACTAAGTCTGAGTTACCATTATTGTTTTTCCAATTAAGTTTTAAACATTCATTGAAAATGATCATCATCTGTTATTGATACAATAAGTGCAATCACAGTGTCCTGTAATGAATCATGACAGGGTTGATGTTGGGATGAAATATTTGATGTATTCAAGTTTTCTGAGAGAAAAACATCTGAATTCTTCTGACTCTCACTATGCATGTATGAGGAAGCGATTATAAAAAGCTAATAATGCCGATTGCAAATAGGACAAAGATGAACTTAGATACCTTAAACAAGAGTTATAGCCATAAAATACTATTTTCTTAAGAACATGTAGGTGTGACGCAGCTGTGACATTTGAAATAGTTGAAATACTGAAAACAGTGGTAGCTGTATTACAAATACTGAAAGAAATTGTATCACTAGTTAACATTAAAACTATGTTAACACTTCATTGTGTTGTGTTGCTATTGTCGCTCGTAGTGTGAACACAGCATAAGTGTGTGTGTGTGCTGAGGGGAGTTGCAGTTACAGTTATAATGAAAGTGCTGAAAGGAAGATTCCACTCAAGTTCAAGCACTAAAAGTAGTTGAAATGTCAGTCAAAGTGTTGGGTGTAGAAGTCGTTAAACTGTCGGTTGAAGAACAAAAAAAAGTTTTATTTTTTCATTCATTTCAAGACAAGAACAGAAATTCAGAAGTCAAGAAGAAAAAAAGTATCACTAGTGAAAGATAAAAAAATAACATTATGTCTCCATAAGTCTCCACAAGAGTAAAAGTAAAAAGATTAAAATACATCTTAACAGTTACTTAGAATGTTGTATTAGCAGCACATTAGCCTCAGACGACTGACATACTGACTAGCTTGTTTGGCAGTAAAGCTACATGTAAGATAATGTAAAATAAAGATAAATAGATTCATGTCATACATATGGAACTGTGTCAGTCGTGGTTGCTACTAGCAACAGAATGTTCAACTGAAACCAACTGCTGGTGGCAGAATACAGTCGACTCATGAATATGTTGCTATCCAAAAAAAAAAAAGGAGCTGTAACAGAAAATGTGGCCTTTTTAAATGTTCCCATGGATTTAATAAGGTTTCACAGCACAGCAGCCTTTTCCTTTACAACATCGTAATTTACTTTTATAACGTCAAGTCATCAGCAAAAAACTAGCTTACTATCTTTGTACCAACAGCTTTGACTGCTTACTTTAACATCCTTACTATAATTAAAACACACAATGGATCGGTTAATCAGTGCAAAGATGATCCTGCACAGAATAAAGTGTCGCAATCTCCCACAATCTAATCTAAACTCGAAAATGTTATTAATACAATTCTAACACAAGCTCTGTATATTGTGTTGTGTTTGTGTTGAATCTGTTCCAAACGTTTCTTATGCCGTGACTGTAGCGGCTTAAGTGGAATAGAAAGGATAGGCATCCATTATATGAGACATGTATATATAGTAGGGCTGCAACTAAAGATTATTTCCATTAATGATTCATCTACTGATTGATCTACTCTTTGTAAAATGTGAAAAAATTGTGAAAATGTCCCTATTTTAATTTCCCAGAGCCCAAGGTGTTTTTTTTTATTCCTTGTTTTAAAAACAGCTCATACTCACATATCCATCCATCCATCCATCCATCCATCCATCCATCCATCCATCCATCGTCTACCGCTTATCCGGGGTCGAGTCACGGGGGCAGCAGCTCCAGTAAGGAACCCCAAACTTCCCTTCTCAGGGCCACATCCGCCAGCTCCAACTGGGGGATCCCGAGGCGTTCCCAGGCCAGTGAGGAGATATAATCTCTCCACCGAGTCCTGGGTCTTCCCCGGGGTCTCTTCCCAGCTGGACGTGTCTGGAACACCTCCCTAGGGAGGCGGCCAGGTGGCATCCTTACTAGATGCTCGAACCACCTCAACTGGCTCCTTTCAACGCAAAGGAGCAGCTGCTCTACTCCGAGTCTCTCACGGATGGCTGAGCTTCTCACCCTATCTCTAAGGGAGACGCCAGCCACCTGTCTGAGAAAACCCATTTCGGCTGCTTGTACTCGCTATCTCTTTCTTTCGGTCATGACCCGGCCTTCATGACCATAGGTGAGGGTAGGAACGAAGATCGCCCGGAAGATCGAGAGCTTTGCCTTCTGGCTCAGCTCTCTTTTCGTCACAACGGTACAAAGCGAATGTAATACCGCCCCCGCTGCTCCGATTCTCCGGCCAATCACTCGCTCCATCGTGCCCTCACTCGCAAACAAGACTCCGAGGTACTTGAACTCCTTCACTAAGGGCTCATTCCCTACCCGGAGTAGGCAATCCAACGGTTTCCTGCTGAGAGCCATGGCCTCAGATTTTGAGGTGCTGATCCTCATCCCAACCGCTTCACACTCGGCTGCGAACCGATCCAGTGACTGCTGAAGGTCACAGACCGATGACGCCATCAGGATCACATCATCTGCAAAGAGCAGCGATGAGAGCCTCAGGCCACCAAACTGCAACCCCTCTTCTCCATGACTACGCCTTGAAATCCTGTCCATGAAAATTACAAACAGGATTGGTGATAAAGCGCAGCCCTGGCAGAGGCAAACATTCACTGGGAACGAGTCCGACTTACTGCCGAGTATCCGGACACAACTCTCGCTTTGGGCATACAGGGATTGGATGGCCCTCAGAAGTGACCCCCTCACCCCATACTCCCGCAGCACCTCCCACAGTATCACCCGGGGGACCCGGTCATACGCCTTCTCCAGATCTACAAAACACATGTAGACCGGTTGGGCGTACTCCCAGGCCCCCTCCAGATTCCTTGCGAGAGTTTGGATGGTTCCCCGCTTCCCCCTCCTGAGGTTTCGGACGGTTTTCCAGAAGCACCTTGGTGCCGACCGAAAGTCCTTCTCCATAGCTTCTCCAAACTTCTCCCACACCCGCTGCTTTGCCTCTGCCACGGCAGAGGCTGTCGCCCTTCGAGTCCGTCGGTACCCTGCAACTGTTCCCAGAGTCCTCCCGGATAACATAACCCGGAAGGACTCCTTCTTCAGTCGAACGGCTTCCCTGACCGTTGAACCGGCGTTCAAGGGTTACCACCCCTTGAGGCAACTAAGACCATGAGACCACAGCTCCTCACCGCAGCTTCAGCAATAGAGGTTTTGAACATCGCCCACTCAGGTTCAATGCCCCCAACCTCCGCAGGGATGTCTGAAAAGCTCCGCCGGAGGTGTGAGTTGAAGATCTCCCGGACAGGGTCTTCCTCCAGACGTTCCCAGTTCACCCGCACTACCCGTTTGGGCTTACCAGGTCTGTCCAGAGTCTTCCCCCACCCCTTCATCCAACTCACCACCAGATGGTGATCAGTCGACAGCTCCGCCCCTCTCTTCACCCGAGTGTCCAAAACATGCGGCCTCAGATCAGATGATACGATCACAAAATCGATCATTGACCTTTGGCCTAGGGTGCTTTGGTACCACGTACACTTATGAGCATCCTTATGTTCGAACATGGTGTTTGTTATGGCCATTCCATGACTAGCACAGAAGTCCAACAACAAACGACCGTTCGGGTTTAGATCAGGGAGGCCGTTCCTCCCAATCACGCCTCTCCAGTTGTCTTCATCGTTTCCCACGTGCGCGTTAAAGTCTCCCAGCAAGACTACGGCGTCCCCTACTGGAGCCCTCTGCAGGGCTCCATTCAGGGTCTCCAAAAAGGCCGAATACTCCGAACTGCGGTTTGGGGCATAGGCACAAACAACAGTCAGAGTTTTCCCCCCCGAAGGCGTAAACCTCTCGTCCACCGGGCTGAACTCCAACGTAGCAGCGCTCAGCCAGGGGCTTGTGAGTATCCCCACACCCGCCCGACGCCCCACACCTTGGGCAACTCCGGAGAAGAATAGAGTCCAACCCTTATCCAGGAGTACGGTTCCAGAGCCAAGACTGTACGTAGAGGTAAGCCCCACCAGATCCAACTGGTAGCGTTTCACCTACCGCACTAGTTCCAGCTCCTTCCCCCACAGAGAGGTGACGTTCCATGTCCCCAGAGCCAGCCTCTGCTGCCCGGGCCTGGTCCGTCGAGGTCCCTGACCATCACTGCCACCCGTGTGACAGCGCACCCGACCCCAGCGGTTCTTCCTGTGAGTGGTGGGCCCACAGGATGTATGGATGGGAGGCACTACGTAGCTTCTTCGGGCTGTGCCGGACCGGGCTCCTTGGCAAACCTGGCCACCAGGCGCTCGCTGTCGGGCCCTCCCTCTGGGCCTGGCTCCAGACGGGGGCCCCAGGCTTCCTCCGGGCAGGGTCTCTCCTTCTCTTTCTCTTTTTTTCATGCGGTCATTTTGAACCATTCTTTAAGAGTTTAAAGAGTGACTCATATTTGTTGGTAAAGCTCAACATCCCTTAATACCGGTCATGTGTATATCCAAATACAAGACTGTGATCTATCCGTTACTTTTACAGGGAGCATGGACACACCGCAGTAAACAGAACAGGTTGTAATGCTGTTTTTCACTTGATTGCATCTGTTTTAAATATCACTCCCATGTCCATAGAGAATGTGCAGGAATATGCAAAATTACAGACATTAATTAATGATAATGGTGCAGATGTTGGAAATAATGGAGCCATGCCTGTAAATGTTGTGATAATAGAGGTAAAGGAAACATTTATGATTGAGGAGGAGGGTGACTGAGGCAGATGGAATCTAAGATCAAAGAAAAAGGACTAAATGCTTTGTCTTTTAATGCAAGTAGACATTTTAATTCATGACCTCAGAGCGAAAGAATGGGATGCAAGGAGGTGTCTGGCTGATTCAGTAATAGAACCAAGCGAGATAAAAGCAAAAGCCTGTAATGCACTGTGACACAAGGCTCGCATCAAGAGAAGAGAAAAGAAATGGTGCAAATGTTCGTCTGATAAAAAAGCCATGTTTTATGTCAAATATTAATGACTCCATGAAAGGCTTTACTCATAACAGCAGCTATTCTGAATTTATAAGAGGGCACAGTTACACAGAATAGTGATAAATAACTTCTTGCAGCTCTCACAACCACACCCCTTTCTCTTTTATTAGATGGGTTCACAACACAGGCAGCTGCGTCTGTCTGTGTCTCTCTCACATACACACATAGCCTTTCTGTGCATGAGCGTGCATGCGTGAGCGTGCATGTGCGTGCACAGTGTTTGTGCAGCTCTGACTTATTTTTCACTTTTCCCTTTAACTTCCTGTGAGTCACCAGCAGTGGAGGAAATACTTTACAGCTGTACCTTTATTTTTTATGTGAAAACACGGCTTAATGCACACAGAGAACAAAAGCAGGAATCTGTTACAATGTTTTGCTTCACTTGTAAATTCCTGTGCACCTACTTAATATGCTTTGCTACTCGCTGGTAAAGTGCAGTTATAGAGCTGTTACATAACCTTTGCTTATTTAAGTATGTCATGAGCCTAGAGTGGCTTATGTAACTTTACAAGATGGTATAAATCTGTAGATCCTCTCCTCCTTTCACTTATCTAAAATCCAAGATACATTTTTTGTGCTGATGGAAATTGCTTGCGGAGAGTGTTCTTGATTATCGTGCATGAGATTAGTTTCTCTAAAGTGGATGGTGTCTCCACAAATCTGTCTTTTTTTTTATCTTAAAAAAATGTTTTAACCATAATTAGTGTGATATTATGCAGTGCAGATGCAGGGAGAAACATAAATGAAGATATTCTTTATTTCAGATATTCATAATTCTTGTTTTTCCAAGTCACCACACAAGGAATGAAACGTCCTTTGAAGACAGTTTGATGGCTGCTCATTCATTTGTCATTCACAGAACTACAGAGAGAGATTAAATGGCCGTATAATCTTGCCTAATAATTTCTAAATATGTGGTTTCCAAAATCCCCCCCCACACACACACACACACACACACACACACACACACACACACACACACACACACACACACACACACACACACACACACACACACACACACACACCACCTTCCCTGGGAGATATAGTCGAGATAAGCCTGTCATTGTGAATGCTTTTGGATGAGTTGTTGGAATGTTGCCCCGACATTACATAACCCAAAGGCATTCACTCAATTCATAGACATACGAGTGCGGTGGAAGGGACTGTTTACCTCTATTTTTGATTTATAAACTGAATTAATTTCTGAAGGAGTGACTTCTTTATATTTTGCTATGACTCCATCTGGGGTCAGAGCCTGACTATGGACCTATAGGCACATATCAGTCAGCAACATAACCCTTTGACAATTCCCGCTCTGAATTAAATGGAGTTTGGAGTTGGTGGGGAATAGGAACAGTTGATTGGATTTGTAGAGATTAATTAAGATAATTACCTCCCTTGTTGGAATGTTTGGTTGAGACTCGATAAATATCGGTACTTGAAGTTGATCTTTAAGGCGTTAATGTGAGTTAATAGAGAACAAAATATATATAAAGGGATAAGAACTTGCTGTCAGACCAGTCTAGATTTGGGGACTTTTTAAAATATTTTCGTATCAGCCTAGTTTGGCTCACTGCCTGCCCCACAGGTCGGTTAGCCACCAGGAAAAATCCAGGCTCTCCAGATGGCCAGTCCGCTTATGAAAGCAACTTATCAAGCCCTTCTGCACAGCAGTGCATGCTAAATTGCAAAAATGTACTTTCAATGCTTTAATTCAGTAATATTATTAAATCAAATCTATGTTATACAGTACAGTAAGTGATTGTTTTTTTTTATAATCAACAACTTTTAGTTTGTTTAGTGTCGGATTAGTTGACCATCAAGATACAGTCCACATGTGGTCACTACTTGTACTTCCTCCTACAAATCTCTATCAACTCTCTTTTCCAAATCTGTAGAATCCCACATTCAACAACAAGTTATAAGTGCAAGAGAGACTGTAAGGCAGGAAGTCACTGAGTTCTTTGCTTCCTGTATGCTGCCATTTGTTGTGGTGGAAACTATGAAACAATAACAAAGAAAAACCCCAGTATGTACCTCCTCAGTCAGCAATTCTACACCAGAGATGTTATGAAGGGCAACAAGGCCAGTCCTGTTTCAAAGGTTCGACACGTCAACAAAAAAATACAGATTTATTTTGCTCAAATTTAAAAGATACAGCGAGTGCTTTCTTCTTCTATGGAGCACTTATTATTCCATATAATGCGTTGTGGACCAGTCAGTTGTTTAATGGCTTATTCATATGAGTGTGGGATATTTATGAGGTATGTTCAGATGGTTATCATACATCACATCAACTGAACTTATCAAAATGCCCTAGCAGGATGTTAATAACGGGAGCCAGGAATAAACATTGTTGTTTTTAAAAAGCGGCCTGGACATTATCATTACAAACTATTATCTATTATACTATTTATCTATTTTTAAGACGGCATATATCACTATCATGAAAGTTGTTCCAGTTTACCACTGGTATTTACACTTTGTCATCTTGAAAGCAACTTCCTAGCGATAAACGTGGAAATATTGGACTTTAAAAGTTGACATGAATAACCTGCATGATTAATTTCAATCTCTGTGTAGTTACCATCTTATTTGGGGAGGAGGTGCAGGTTGCAGCTGACCTTGGGGTAGGGGGGGGTCGTAATATACCTGTATTGATGATAATAACCGGGATATTTAAAAAATGTAATCTTCATATCTTCTTAGTAATAAACATTTTATTATACAAATAATCCAGCGGCTCTTAAATAATTTCTATTTCTTTAATTTTGCACGTGTTTGTACAGTTATGGTTTACAGACTCTCTCTCCACCTCCCTACACTATTTTGAGCGTAATTAATTGTAGAAGAAGAAACAAAAACGCACAATAAAAAAAAAGTACATTAAATTTAACCGATAGCATTGTTGTTTTTTCTTTTTTTTTTATGTCTGTAGATCTCGCGCTAATATCGGTATTGTGAATTCTTTTGGCCACGATAATTGTGTAGTGAAAATCTGACAGCCCTACCTTCAGGTCTTCTGATGAAGTCCATGAAGGTGGATCCACGTCCTGAACCGGGACACAGCTCAAGAGTGACTGGGGGGAGGCTGCCTTTCTTTGATCTCAGCTTTAGCTAGAAGTGTTTAGTGCCATGCGGTGATAGTTTCAGAACATAGTTAGGCTTCCTTGTGCCCATATAACTCAAAACCCTTCTCACAATAGCTGCACAACCACAGGGAGGAAATTAATATTGTACACAAGTACATTTAATACCAATGTCATTAGTATTTTAAAATGATTGTCAATAGGATGTTAAGCCACTTGGTATATGTACTCTACAGTTATACCGTTGCCATTCATTTGTAACATTATACGTTTGTCAATAGGATGTTAATATAAAATGGCTGATTGTATTTCAGAATGTGATGCAGGTATATGAACACTTTGTGATTCGAATGACGGGTCTGTGACGTAGCGTGTCAGTATCTGTATAAACATCTAATTTTCTCTTTTCAAACATGTAGATGTTTTAATTAACTTAATGGATTTATGATATGAGTTGGAAAACAATGTTTTACAGATAATTTCACGCCTGCACTTTCTGCACAGGTTGAAAAGAGCACAGCTCCCCCCTCCCATCCTCACCACGTTCTACAGAGGCACCATAGAGAGCATGCTGACCAGTTGCATCTGTACTTGGTCTGGAAACTGCAACACCTCAGACTGGAAGTCTCTGCAGAGAGTGGCGAGGACAGCGGAGAGGATCATCGAGACGTCTCTTCCTTTCATCAGAGACACTGCTAATAAACGCTGCCTCACCAGAGCCCAGAACATTATAAAAGACCCCACTTACCCCCTCCACGGCCTGTTCTCCCTGCTGCCCTCTGGCAAGAGGTTCCGCAGCATAAAGAGCAGAACAACCAGACTCTGCAACAGCTTCTTTCCCCAAACCGTCAGACTGTTGAACCAAAAATAACTTTTTTTTCTCCTGAGCAATGTGATGTGAACTCCACTCTAATGAACTCTTAAATGTATATATCTTATAGAGTGTATATATGTTATTTATATAAAGTACATTTATATTTTAAGTACATTTTATTTTATATTTATGCATCAGCACCACGACACTTTTAAATATTTATGACCAATCACTTTTACAGTCACTTTTACAGTAAGCCAGGACAACGAAATTTCATTTGAATTGTACATTGTATAGCTCAAAATGACAATAAAGTTTTTTTGATTGATTGATTGATTAATACCAAGGCCAAATAAAATCAAAGATTATGCCATTTTCTATTTTTTTTTAGATCAAACTAAAAGCAATCCAATCAAAAATACGAATGTTCATCTCAATCCAAGCCGGTCAAAGGTAATCCATCTTTTTTTCCCCAAAGACATAAATACATATCTCCCCTATTTTGTACGCTATTAAAAAATGCTAAATATGAGGCTATAGCCACGGTGGTTGATTTTCACTTAAAGTCAAATATTAAAAAAGCTGCAAATTACTTGTCAAACTTATTGTACAGTAGTTAATTGTGAGAGAACAACAACTAAATGCATGAGAGGTAATTATTTTTGTTTTGTTCGTGAACGCTTCTCTGCAATGGGCAGAGTGATTGGCATCCAAAAAGTTGTCTCCCGTTTCGGAAGACGTTTGAATGATAAAACAAAGCCTTCAATTATATTGCATATCATTATTTTTTTTTTGCATGGTTGTGTTTCAGGAGTTTCCTATTTACACAGAACAAATAACTAACAATTATTTTTAAATTCAGTATTTTTGCCTAACGAAGCGGAGCAGATGTTAACACCAGCTTTAAGAGCTGCATGATTAACAAGGTTTATAAAAACGGCCAATGTGCTTGCAGAGCAGCGCGTCTCAAATTCAAGAGGAGCAGAAGGATACGGAGGAGAGATTGAATCGTGTATCTTTTCTTCCCTCTTGCCTCGACACCCTTCACATTCAAATGACCTCTGAAGGCAGCATGGGGATCTGCCTGATAGATATTACAGTATTTTGTCTGTTGCTGCTATGTGCTAGACTTAAGTGCCACCCTCCCCCACCATGCGAGCTGACCTTTCATATTTAGTATACCATGTCGGGTAAAGGTCACTACTGTTTTTGGCTTCTCTCCACTGGTTTTGTTGTGCGATTGGAAATGTCCACAGACTTTTCGATATATAAATATTTCCATGTTGCTTTCAAAAAACATGCAAAGGGCAAGTAATCATAGTGCGTTTTCAGTAAGTGATTTTTGAGATTTTTAATCACGCAAGGCTGATTAGCTTGCACCTGAGCATGCAGAGCTATAATGTTGAGAGTTTTCTCCACTCATTAATTCCCATTATTTCCATTCAACCATGATCAGCTTTGTGTTCTCGGGTCCTGACGTCTAGGGCATGCAAAGCTTGAAATTAGCGTAAGACCTTATGTATCATGTGTCATGAATTGGAAAATAAAACACTCTGTTATCGGGTCAAGCGTCACCTGTTCAAAGCACTAAATTATCCAGATATAAATATACATTTTACCTTTTGACCACAGATTTAATGTCACAAGCATGTTTTTTTCCCCTCTCAGACTTCACTTTCAATGGAGAGGCAATGGATTTTTCTTGCATTACATTTCCCAATCACATAAAGTGCCTGCTGCCGGCTCCCTGTGACAGGTGCAGAAACCTAAACAGCCTCTTGAAAACTGAATACCTCATTGCTTAAACCATGTACATTATTTCATTACAGGGAGATCTTATAGTAGTGGGTAAGACACATCTCCATTCCTCTATGTTCGGTATATTATTGAAACGATTTCGACCTTCAACATATTTCACTCATCTACTGGAATTTTAGACTTTTGTTTCATCACTCCGTCTCTCATTCTGTCATCATCTCTCTCCGTGGTGGTTCTGTTTTAAGACTTGGGAATGTGAAAGGCTCCAGTTAAGCTTCAAATGGTCCCCCTCCTCTTCTCAATGAGATGGAAACATTAATCAATTAGGTTGGCCCTTAAAGGATCTGAAGGAGATGAAGCTCCCCTCTCTCTGAAAATGAAATGCCACAGACTTTTAAATCCAGTCAAAGGGCATTTTTCCCAATCTTGCTCTCTTCTTTCCCCCCTCCCTTTCATTCCCCACTCCCTGTTTCATTCATCTTCCCTCCCATCCCCCTCTCATTTCTCATGTGCAACATAAGTAGAAGGTCGGGGAATGAGAGGATGATGAAGAGGAGGGTTTATTCAGGAGTGGAATGGGAGGATGAGGGGGTGACGGGGCTGTGAAAACATGAGTTGAAATAACATTTTCTCGGAACAAATCCAGAGGCTGAAAATGCGTTTTCAAATTGTTTTGCATCAATCAGAAAGAAACACATTTACATTGTTTCCCCTCACATCTGTTAGAATTTCAAGTAAAAGTCAAAACTTGTAAAAAAACGAATTTCATTTATTTAGATTATTTGTATTTATGATGCACATAAACCACCAATTGTCCATTTATTATAGGACATGGAAATGCTATAATAAATAATACATAATTTAATAAAATGTCACACATCTGTACATGAATAGTAAATATTGTGCGTGGTTGGTTGCATCTGGTGGAAATGCAACAGCAGCTAATTACTAGTTTGGAAAAGGGTCACGCAGAGGGTGGAGCGGACTCCATGAATGGCAGTTGTTTCAATGGCCGATTGTCCAAAGGAACAAGAGACAACATAGTCTCATTATTAAAGGTCAGTGGCTAGAAAAGGTTAGCAAAGGTTCACCATTGAACAGCTCTTTGTGGACGAGCCTGCCACGGCCTCACACTGAATTAATTCACACAAGCTTTGATACAGAACTCTGTAAACTGTGCTCGGGGTAAAGAGAAGTGCAAATTCTGCAAAGCATTCTTCGGCATGTAATTGTTGTTATTCTGGAACTGTCACACATTTTAGTTTATTTGCACATTTTATTGCAGTTACGCCAGGAAGTGGTGGAATTTGTCATCTGAATTGTCTGCAGTTTCTTTAAGTTAGTTTCAGATTTTCATGTACAGTACTTCTTTGCTCGCCATAGGCAGTAGTGCTCTCTGAAAGAACATACAGAAATGTGATCTCATAGGGGAGCAAATAAAATGTACTGGGGGTCAGTGAGAGCCAGCATAAAGATATCCACAGACAAGAATGGGGTACTCTGTAAGGCTTTGGTCAGTGTAATAGTTTTAGGCAATATGAAGTCACTTGCCGTGTTTACGAGTGTGGATGTTGTGACTGGAGATCCGTAAACCCAGAATTGTATTTCACCGAACTCTGTCATGTCATCGTTTCCATTGTTTGTCCCCGCAAGACTTTTTCACAAGAGTCCTATTTAAATTAATTTTCTTGTCTTCCGTTTATGATCATGGTAGTTTTGAACAAAAATAATATAAGTCATTTGACGTGCATGGTTGAGGGAGAAACAGCCAATCCTGCTGAGCTGAATGGTTTTTCATTTTCCACGTATTTAGGTAGCAGGAGACGAGCGGAAATGTGAAAGTGAAAAATTAAGCACCTGAGTACCAGTCTGATTGAGCTTAAATTGACATAAAGTGAAATCCGTTCTATGAGAACCAAAGTCAAAAGCAAAGTCATTTATAAAGGCATTTACAAAGCATTTTCACAAGCTGCTCTGTCACAAAGTGGTCGACAGAACACAAATGACACAAACAAAAGCAAAGGTGAGTCTTTTCAGCATAATCAAGTCCCAGGGGTTTTATTTTTTTCCACAAATTTGCTGCGTCTTTGCAATACTGCGAAAACAGCGTGTTTTCTGTGTAAACTCGAGTCATTAATGAATCATCTCTCTGCTTAATGGACCTATTGAACTATTTCCTGTTTACCATTACTTGGCTGTTTGCTTTTCTCAGGACAACCTTATATGGAATTGCTAGCAGTGGACTGAGGCAATGCTGTTACAACATTTACATTAGTACTCAATCCAATCAGAGGGAAAGGAAACATTTAGGACTTTCAATTTGGATTAAAAGGAAAATAATATCCCTGCAACATCCATGTGAAAAATAACCTCGTACTGCGCTGATGTTAGCGGAGAAATTACTCGACCTCTAAAACATCTGACAGTAATTTTTGAACATAAAAGCTTTGACCTGTTTTACAGAAGTATAAGCATTAATATTTTACACAAAATGACCAACAACGAAAGTCCTGCTGTGTCTGACGAAACTGCACCTTGACAGCTTCACTTCCCATAACTAGTGGGGAGCTGAAGGTCTTATTATAGTGACATAAAATAACACTTGCATAACTCTGCTTATTTGTTACAGATGAGAGAGTCGGCTAATGTGTATTCTCTCGTGCGGAGGAGGAGGATTCCACTTAAGAAATACTGTATTAGTTTACTTCTGAAATGCACAGTGTATAAAGGTTATTTGTCGGCACTCTTTTTTCACTTACTATGATTTAATTCTGTATTAATAATCATAATGACTAATGATTTTTAGTATTTTTACATGCATGCAACACAGTTATAGATTTTTTTCAACAATTTTCAACAAATTCATTACCATTCACTTCATCAGGGACAACTCATTTCTCACCAAAGATGAGTCATTCACATGACACTATTAGTCTTAAGTTATTAACAATTTGTAAATTAATTTGATTTGTTATGCATTAACGACCTTATAATGTGAAGAAGTGCTCTCGAATTTGGTTCGAAAAGGTTCCATAAAGGAGGATCAACCAAGTTCTACCTCTTTAACCTCACAGATCTGCGACTGACTTGTGTATTAAAACTGATTTTCTTCCTCCAGAAAGTCTTTCTGTCACTCAAATAAAACGTTATAATTCCATTTGTGGCATGCTAATGGCGGTGGTAATGTAGGGCTGTAGGCCGGTCTGTAAACTACTTTGATCCAGACAACAACGTGATGTATTGCCATGAAATGTTGTACATGCATTCGTGGTCCCCAGAGGATACATTCTACACACCCTTGGATGTTCCTCTAGTGTCAACATGAGGTTGTCATGTGGTTTTGAGTAAAACATCTCAACAAATGTTGGGTGGATTTCCATAACATTTTGCTCATAACTTCATGTTCCCCTGGGGATGAATAGTGATAACTTTGGGGGATCTTTCCTGTGGCGCCATCATCAGGTCACTGTAGGCTTTGTGGTTTTATTCTAGCCTACTTAGCAAATGTTAGCATGCTAACATAGTAAACTAAGAGGGTTAACATGCTAAACATTCTACCTGCTAACCGTCAGCATGTTGACATTATGTTAGCATGCTGACGTTAGCATTTAGCTCAAAACACCACTGTTCCTCAGTGTGACCTCAGAGAGCAGCTGCTGTAAACTCTTCTTCATCATGATCCGAAGGGTCTATCTGCAATTCACCCGTTCAAATGAAACACTCATTCAAAATTTGATAGGATTTTGAAATCATAAATATTTAGAGTGTCTCCAAGATGCCTTTTATTTCGAACAATGTAAGAGAGCGTCACCTCGGTCTCTCAAAACCTCTCAGATTGCAGATGAGGCCTTTTAACTTCAAGGTCACGAATTTAGTCAGAGTTTTATCACATTTTCTTTGATAAAGAGTTTTATATCAGTGACGATCAATTTGAAGACAACATAACAATTACAGCATACAATTGGTGCTTTCGTCTTTGTAATATTATGTTCTTTAACATTTGCTTTAAAAACAACCGAGACAAGGGAAAAGTAGCAAATATCTCATAGTGTGATAAAAGCACTTGTCGATGATATACAGTGATGTAAAACAAACAAAGGCAGAACATTTGCTTATCGCTCATCGGTGGTAATCAGAGCAAATTGTAAGAAGAATTAACAGCTCACTTAAGAGCAAGAGGATCACTAAACATTACCAAGCTTCTTTACTTGAGAAACTAAAATGTTTTCAAGGGCTGAGAGTCACCGCGTCTAAAGGTCTCTTTCTACTAAAGGAAAATTAGTTATCAATTTTTCGAAAAAGTAAAATCACTTAAGCTCAGAATAAGTTATACAACTAGTACTGCTGACATCATCTAAGTACCGGCTGGGTCGTAATGGAATATATTGTTTTATATTTTCCTCTCATTTCCTGGTGCTAGCAGGAGCTCTTACCAAGGCAATAAAAAGTGTTTGTTCTTGCTAATTGCTCTGAGTGGATGAATGTATTTCAAGATGGCAGGGTAGACGATATGATTTGCACCCCACATTGGAAAGTAATTATTCTGGAGTTACACATTTTTTAAGTTTTTCTGACTTTGACTTTTCTCTCACTGTGTCATCTCCCCTGTATTTACATGTGTCACCAGCCCCTAAAGTTTACCCTTCCACCACACAACTGATTCCACCCTGTGTCTCATCCTTCTCACCGTTCCACCTCTTTCTTTTTTTCCATTTACCAAATTTCTTCCACCCCCTCTTTCTTTTCTTTTTTTTTTTTTACATCAAACATCTTTCCCTCTCTGTGGCATGCTTCCCTTTCTGTCTGGCCAATAGTCTGTGTCACAGAGCTCTGCAACACAAAAAAACTGCACACATTCCTTTCCCATGAAGCCATTTGTCGGCCCGTGCCAGATACCCCTGTGTACTGTACTGTATCTTCTGCTGTAACAGTGACTGAGAGGCCGAGAGAACAAGTGGACGGGGAGAGAGAAAAACGAGACACGGGCAGAGAAGAATCAGACAGACAGTGACACAGAGGTACAGAATGAGGAGAAATCGGCATCTTTGTGACAGTTAACCTCATGAGCTTGGATTCATGACAGCCTGAGTTGGCCGCTGATGGCAGACCGCCACAGCAAGCCCACAGTGCGACCCATCTGTGCCTGGTATTAAAGCCGGCTCACACCCCAGGGCCAGAGCCACCATGCCGAGTAATAGCTACGCAGACATAGGCCCAGTCCTGAGGGGGCCAACAAGTCACCCACTGGGATGACAATGGCAGCTTGGTTAACACAAACACACACACAAAAAAAACTCCCACATATGTACCAAAAGCACAGAACGACAAGAAATACACAGATTGGGCGGAATGCGTAACTTACATGTTGCTCTGCCTTGCAATAACACATTAATGGCACTTCCCTACACATATGAGTGAGCACATAACACCACTCCACCCCGTTCTTAAGAACAGTGTGATACACATTTGGCTGTGAGCGGTGTTATTTTCCCTCTCTGCACCTATTTGAAGCTCTGGTTGGACATTGTTCTGTGTTTACATCCTGTTGTGTCGACCGCTGCGTGAGTATGTTTTGCGTTTGTCCAGCTGTGTGTAAATGTGAATGTGTGTGTGTGTGTGTGTGTGTGTATGCTTGTAAGGGTCAAAGCTGGAGCACGGTAGCAATATATATTATGTCAGCTAACATGAGAAGTCTATTTATTCTCAGTGTGTGTTCGACTGCCTGATGGAGAGAAGACAGGCATCAAAATGAAATAAAATGGAAGAAAAGTAAATTTCAGAAATAACTGTAGGTAAATGATTTAGTTTCATGGCCTAAATTATGGTTGTATTACACATCATAACAAGTGGTGTCATAGTGATGAGAGGAATTTAAATGTTTAAAACGGAGAGCAGAACACAAACGAATGCATTTATGAAAACTTAGTTTTAACCCCTATTGTGCTGCTTTACGACAATCATAAACAGGAAGTCATATTTTAATGTCATTGCTGTTAAAAAACAATATGAAAGATATACAAACTATAAATGTATTTGGCCCTTCATGCAGAGTTATTCTTTTCGGCTGTATCCCTCCAAACATTCAGCACGTAGCTCTTTTAATGGTCATCCATGGCAGTCCAGTCAGTGACATTATAAAGAAACAAAAGGAAAATGTTAGATGTTCTCATCTGGATTATAGTAAGACTCCAATCATACAAAGTTAATGAGGCTGTGAGCAGCTTGAACCTAGCTTTTCTATTAAAAATGTTCCCCGTTGAATAGCTTTAGAGTTTCAATGTATGACAACATGACTTGATATATTATTTATCTGATATTTCCAACACTGAAGCTACATACTGTTTACATTGAGTGAGACATTCAAACCTGGCATTACATCAGATGGAAATGTTTCAGATGTTCACACATTTCCATTCTCAGCTGTAGACACTGCATTTGTTATCTTGGGAATGTTTTGATTTATGTGTTGTATGATTTATTTATCATATAAATGTAACATAAAGTACCATGTGGCAGTGGTAGACCAGTGGTGAAATGTAACTAAATACATTTTCTCAAGCACTGTAGTACAATCTTGTAGTATTTTTACTCGTGCATTTCCATTTAAGGGGGCTTTAAACATCAATCCCATGACATTCAAATGAAAGTATTGTACATTATATCTGACGGCTACAGTTCATTTTGAAATTTTGAAATGCAAAATATATAATCATCTTAATAAATGTGATCATCAAACCACCCAGCAATTTATAATACAGTCAAATTTAGCTCAGCCTTGATCTTTGACAATGGTAAAGTCAGTGATAAATATTCCATTAATATAATATGATATAATATAATAAAATATAATAGCATGACACACAAAGGGACCATGTTTCTGCATTAAGTACTTTTGATGCTTTAAATGTATTTTTCAAGTACTTACATTCTTTTTCTTCAGTGATAATTATGTTCAAGAAATGTATTTATAAAGGAGTATTATTTTTTTTACATATACATATACATATTTTTTATAAATCATTTGAATACTTACTCCACCACTGTTGTATATACTTCTTCAAATACAGGGAGTGGACACATCCATTCATCCAATTTGTATACCGGTTTAGTGTCAAAGGAGGACTAGAGCCAAGTCAGGACTTGGTTGTGATCTTGATGACACCGGTTTAGAGAGAGAGCCAACAGTCTGTTCACATATCTTCTAAATCAGACTGATTAGAGTCAAATTAACTTGAGACAGAGATTAGATTTGTAATGTGTTCACTACCAGGCAAAGACTATCCCGCCAACTGAGAGGGGACTTGACCCCAGTTTTGGAGGACTCATTGTCCTACACCCCCCCCCTTCCTTCCCCTCCCAGCCCCACTGACCCTCCACTCCTCTTGTTCCTCCTCTGACCGGTAGAGGTCGCAGCCTAGCCCCTCTGTGGACGGGAACACATGGATGTATCTGAGCGCTCCCACATGACAAAGCTACAGCGCGTCTGGAAACCAGGAACCGAGCACGGGGCGTTTTTGGGACAAACCGTCGACAAGATCCATTCTGCATCTTTACCTGCAGCACGACTCGTCTCGGCTCGCTGACAAAACAACTTCAGTGAACGTTTGACTTTTTATTTTCTTGTGATCACTGAGGCGGGCAGCTCCCCTTCTTCTTCCCCCCCTTTCTCCAAGTGAACTTTATAGGGATGTTATATTCGAGCATCACTATGCTGAATGCCCAGATAGTGCTGAAGTAAGTGCAGGACGGGTGTGAAAGACCTCTTCTTCTTCTACTACTTTTTGTTCGGTTTAATAGAAAAAGAGAGGAAGAGAAAGAGAGAGAGTGTGCAGGAGAGAGAGAGAGAGAGAGAGAGAGAGAGAGAGAGAGAGAGAGAGAGAGAGAGAGAGAGAGAGAGAGAGAGAGAAGTCGCACAGGTTTTTTGGAGCTACGCTTTCATGCCGTCAGTCTTGCGGACTCTGAGATGGACGTCAGATTTTATCCAGCTCCCCCTTCAAGCGTGGGTTCATGTACTGACTCCGGTTTGGACTATTACCACTCCAACAAGGTAACAATTATCTCTACTTCTTTCGGTCACATATGCAGCACTCGGTATGATGATGCACGCGCGCATAAGTACATTGCTTACACATGGTGGACCATATATTACCGGGCGCAATGTGCATGTGTAGAAGGACCATTAGTGACGAGTGCTGCACTTTTAGTTCCCTCGGGATAAATGAGATAGAAATCAGTCTATGAGCTGTATTATCCCTGAACTTTGTTGTATTTCTGATGTGCAGATTGTTTTGAACTCTGCAGAAAAGCACACTATACACCTGTTCTAAACTAGAGCACGCCGGGTTTCCTTTAATTAGAATTTGCAAATGTGTTCATCTGGATAAACTATGGGTACGCTGTTCTGTAGCTGTCCTGTGAGCTGAGTTGGAGCGCACCCCTCTCTCCAGCGCACTGGAGCTACTGGCAAATGCTCACAAATTAAATGTGCCGTTTTTATTCCTTCTTAGAACTGAATACATGTAAACCAGCATCTTACCTGTATAAATTAAACCTTGCAGACCTGACTGCGGAAAACGCTATCTTATCTGCTCCTCACAGGTTGCCACATGGGTCAATGCACAATTAGTCCAATATACAACCATCAAGATTGCGTCTAAATGTGATAATGACCGCATGCTATGAATCTTTTCTTTTTGTGATGCTAATATGTATATAGTGCTGCTTTTTACTGACCAGTCTGCATTTTTATTTGTCTTATTTCTTTCTCCTTTCTCACTGAAAGGCTTGGGTCACACCTTTTTGCGCATACATCCAATCTCTTCAGTACACACATAATAACTTTTTAGGAATAAATGATTTATCAGCAACCTATAAAGAAATCACCCTTTGTTTGAAATCCTAAAGGAGGACATATTAGAATGGATTTATCAGCTTCTGTCAACACGGTCAAGAAGTTGCGAATCGCACATGCGTTTTTACGCACGAAATCATATCCAATATTACTGGACTGTCAGACACTTTTATTGGTAAATTGAAGTGGGAATAGGTGATATTTCTGTTGAATGTGACAGGGCCTGCTGTAAAGAGATCACTTTTTCACTGCTCCACTCTTTCCATGTGATGTACAGTGACACTGACTCTTTGCTTGACCGATAAACGATTTGCATTTAGGCAAATGACAAATGTACAAAACTGCCAAATAGTCCAAGATTACAAGTCACAAGCAACAAGGCTCGTTTTTTATGTGGTCAGGGTAAAACTTGTGTAAACATTTGGCAGAGCTAGAAGAAGGCGTTATACCCGCAGCCATTCAAATAGGTTTGCTTGTCTGAGCATCTGGAAGGCAGCCAGCAGGCAGTTAACATTTGCCGATGACAAAGTGAAACATTATAGCACAGTACAATATTTGACTTGTTAATCTCCCCTGTCCATACACACAGTCACCTGTATGTATACATGAGCAACATACTCTCTCACACACACTCACTTGCAGAGAGAGCTTTGAATTACAATACCTGAGACTACAGTCATTATTTAACCCCTAACTTACTGTAACATCAACCTAACCCCTTTAACTCTAAAAGAAACAGAGCCTACATCTGAATTCAAGCTTAGACCGTACCTTAAATTAGCCTGTTAATAAAGTGAGCACTGGCTAAATATTGTCACGTAGAGGTTTTTTTTGTAATTTTTTTGTCTTTGTGATAATGTTACAACGTTCACACGTGTTTGTTTGTGCGTGTTTAAGTGTGTGTATGGTTAAGTCTAGTTCACACACATAGGCATACACACAGTAGCTGCTGCGGATGTATATTTAAGATCACAATGAGACCTGGCTCTCTGACCAAGGCCATGTCTCAGGTCTTGTAGCGTTAACACAATGAACTGTAGTAGTTATCATGATTCAGCGAGCGCAGAGGTTGTTGGCCCGGTACGAAGCAGGTTTGGGTTTCAAGGACAGAATAGTATAACATTATCATTACTTAAGTAACAGCTGTGACTAAGATGTAAAATGACAAATGATCTGTGCTGTACCACCGCTAACTACACATAACTGTTGAATGCTGATACAGGAGCTTTATATGACGTTTTGGGAATAGTTCATCCTCTATGGCAGTTTCATTTCAGGAGCGGGATGGAGTTGACCCCCTGGAGTTGCACTGTGTGAGCAGGTGTTAACTGGGAAGCTTGCAAAGATGATAAAAGAAATATGATTTCTTTTGTATTTCACAGTATTTATGCAGTTAGTCATAGCTATTGCACGCATGCTTTTAATGTGTTTTTTTTTTTACATTTCATGTCTTAGAACATTTCACAGGAAATTGAAAAGACGATTCCAAGTTACTGATTTCTGCTGTAAGTAGCAGTTTAACAGGAGATGAACAGGCTCAAAAGTCTCATACTGTTGCTATTGAAGTCTCCTGAAAGTTGGTGATTCACCATCATTTACACTTGAAACAACCAGAATATATGTGTGAAACTCACCAGTGTGCTTGTGCAGCATTACTGTACAGTATTAAATACACCAACCAGGAAGTGTCTATAATAGTAAGTGGGACAGTTAATTAAAAAAACATCCAGCACTTCCTGTTTTAGCAGTGTAAACTCAGACACATCTATTTCAATAAGGAACTGTTAGGCTTTGTGAGAGGCTTTGTGTGTGTGTGTGTGTGTGTGTGTGTGTGTGTGTGTGTGTGTGTGTGTGTGTGTGTGTGTGTGTGTGCGTATGCCTGTATTCAAGCTGTTTTCTACCTGAAGGGGTTAATACATGAGGAACGTAAGGAATGTGTAAGATGAAACTAGTTCGAACTGATCGGCCACATTCACACTGATGATTGATTGATGCCTGACAAGGAATATGGATCACACTGACAGGATTAGTCAATACCACAAAACCCATGAATGCACTTGACCTTCGAATTTAGGCAATGGTTTTCCTGCAATTATACATTAAACACTAAGAAAATACAATATGTAACAACCATTAATGTATGAATCAAAGGCAGTCTAATGTACTTTATGCTTTGATTTCCTTTTTCAAACAAACATCTGATTCACATAATGATACGGAGATTATGCAAAACAAAAAGGCAATTGTGCTTCTCGACACGTCATTGTACATTCCTTGAAAAAACAACCTGTGCATCCACATTTCAGAACAATGCAAAGAACAAGACATGAGAGAAGCATTGATTTGTATTTTTTTTGCTATGAACCCCACGGCTCTGTTGCTCTTCTCAACTCCATCCAACTTGCATTGTCCTGCACTTGCACAATCACCGTGAGTCATCTTTACTTTTCGCCCAAGATTTCTCCTAATCTTTTTGAAGCTCTCTGTATCTTTCCTCACTGAGTGGGAGGCTTGTTTGTTCAGCGTACACTCAGCTGTGTATACCAGCGCTGAAGGCCACTTCTTCGCAAATGCCTGTTTTAGCGAGAGACTATTTGTCAAATGCATTATGACTTGTGCATACCCCCAGGCAGAATCACTCCGGTGAAATGAAGTTGGATAGATTACTGTAGCTGTTCCACTTTCTCCTCATCCCTCTTCCCTCTAACAACATGGTGCCCAAGAGAGAGGCTCTCAAGTAATTATACTGTAGTTATTCTGTAGGTTTATAATCCAATGGTTTGCAGATGTTATTCTTTACATGGTTGCAGTCTGTTCCAACTTAAATGTACGTTATTTATATATGCTGGGGCCATTTCCACCGCAGTGCGGAGCAAACTCTTTATTGATACACAGTTTGTGCAGTACTCACAAACGTGATATTTCAATCAGAGCATTACAAAACATGTGTGTGTGTGTGTGTGTGTGTGCAGTCAGTGCATACCTAATTGCTATCATACCTTGAGGCGAGATGTATTAAGCATGTTTTAAAGACAACCCTCGTTTATACACCGATGCAGGTTTTCCCACATGTAATACTTTGTACCGCCACATTGTACATCTTCACATGAGTGCAAGTAACAAGCAGCTGACATTTGTCCACCCAAAGAGCAATGAGGGCAACTTTTGCAGAGCACGTACCACCTCTTTTCAAGTGGTCCGTTCCATTTCCACCGCTACCCTAATCACTGTATTAGTCATGGGATACTTCAAAGTATGGACAGGAGAAAATATTTTCCATGTTGAATTCTCAGAATGTGTTTTTTTTTTCCCCTCTTCAAACATGACCGTAATAGAAACAGAAAAAAAGAAAGAGTTATTCCAGCAGTACCTCATTCTGTACACAGAGAAAAGTTAATTACATGGAGGCAAGCATTCTTGGGTCGACAGCGTGGACTTGGGGTTTTTCATTGTGCCCATTCATAACATTCTGCTGACTGGCCAGTCCGAGTTGCAATATCCCAACCGTTCTCACTGGGAAAATGTTAACCCATGCATGGCACTAATGCACACCAGAGGGGAAAACGCTCTCTAAAGCGGCTGGAACTGGGAATACTCAAAGTTATTGTTCTAATGCCGTCCCAGGCAGTTAACTGCGAGCAAATAATAGATAACATAAAATGGAGTCACTATATATATTCCCTCAAACAATCTACTTTGTAAAGTTATTTTTTTTTGGTCTAACCACATCCTGGCACTATTCATAATCAAGTGTTTCTGTCTCTCCACCTCTCCCCCTCTTTGTGTCTAACTTCTTCTCTCATTTACCTTCCCAGCAGCAATGTCAAAAGGTTATGGAGGAAAGCCGGATTGCCCGGGGCTGATTGTGTCTTTGAGTTAATGATAAGTAGCTACAGTGTTATTCTCTGGAGCAGCGGAGCTTAGATTGTGTTCTGTGCACAGACTATACAGTAGTAGAAAAAGGCACTATTTATGATTTTCCTTTTTGATTACTTGTTTAAAGCACGAGAGAGAAAAATCCAGGATGTTGAGTACATTTTTGAATAGAATCAAATTGGTAAATTATAGATACGTGAGTTGCTGCAGAACTTCACCTATGTTTAGCTACAACATATAGGAAAACTCCTCGCATTGGTGCCACCACATCAATGATACTATAGTTTCTATTCTGCAGCTACTCCTACATAGGATTTCATGGAGGATTTGAGGACTGTAATTGACTGTTTAGAGAACATGCAAGGGGATACAGTACTGTCCATAACAGGGATTTACAGGCATGGACTTCAGTTTAACCTACAGAATAGTGAAGATGGCAACGCCTCAACCAGACTCTGCAGCACTCCCGTTGCTCTGCACAGTACTTTAATATCTAGACCAGACATGACTCAGAGCTACTAGAGGTGTTAAGAGGGTCATAAGTCATGTATGGCTGAAAATAGATAGTGTAGTTTATCCTGCCCGGTTAGCCACTTAATCACCTAAGTCCATAGAAACAGGCTATTTATGTCGATGATTGATTGTATTAACTGCCAAGAATTCAGTCATGACAGTGCATTTTTAAAAACTCTTCCCAATATACTTTTGTGATATACTACTGCTATCAAAATCATTTCTATGCCGCTATCACATCGTAATCTATCAGCCAGAAAGTTGGTTTATTAAAAGAAATCACCAGCTTTTAGGGTGAGACTGATAGCAGTAGTTTTCAGGCTGGGTGACATGCATGGCAAACTGTAACGCAATGTGAAACACAGCCATCACAAGATGTCAGAGTAATTCCAATTTTGACATTGAACGTGAATCGAAGCAGCCCGGCCCCGGCCCAACTCATGCACCTCATTAAATCACATTAACCCTAATTATCGTTACTGCCCCTTGAAACCCAAATACTACATTCAAGGCTTGACTCCCGGCTCCTCAGCTGTTTCATCCCCTCGACTTGTGTAAAGGAGTCCAATGTGCCAAGGTGCTTTAAACTGTCTTCACCTCAGGAGGCCACTCGTTCCTCGGTAGCAATAGCTTAGCCTGTCTGTCTGCCTCTGTCTGTCTGGCCCCCACCTCTCTCCCCGCCACCCAGTTTCCTTGTGCTGTTTTAAATTCAGTTCTTGATTGGTTGGGGGATGGTGTGGTGGAATAGCATTTGAGAGGTTAGCTGGTTTGTGCAGGGAGGGGGAAGTAGATTTGTGGTGTGTGTGTGTGTGTGTAAAGAGAGAGAGAGAGAGAGAGAGAGAGAGAGAGAGAGGTAGATGGAGTGAAAATGGAGAGAGGTTTTAGGGGTACTTTATTTTTCAGCTCGCCCTTGAGTCTGTAATGTCATTCAACGATGTGGAAACCAAAACGAGCCTTGCCACCAGATGTGTTCCAGTCCAGATAGCGACTTGAAAGACAGACGTTTATTGTTTTAGTGCATTTGGTGTGGTTCAAACCCAAACTGCATGAAATGCTGATTGATGGATTTCACTAATGAATGTGTGTGTGTGTGTGTGTGTGTATAAGAGGGGGGAAAAGAGAGAGAGAGAGAGAGAGAGAGAGAGAGAGAGAGAGAGAGAGAGAGAGAGAGAGACATCTGCTTCATGTGATTTATTTAACCATTTCTGTTCTCTGCTCTACGCTCTGCCCGCTGATGAGAAGGGGAATCTAAGTGTATTTCACTGCTACAGTAGCATTTCAAAGCAGATTCATTTTCTTTCTATCAGCACACAAATAGGAAATGATACAAATCTTTTTAGTAATGTTTCCCTTTGATAGCTACGTAATGTGGCCTTGATATTTCCATAAAGTATACAAACTAAAACAATACTGTATAACAGGCTTCAATAAAGATAAGTATGCATGACAACATATCACACAGTTGCATAGTAGGCTCTGTTTTTTATTATAACAATAAGCCTAAGTCAATATAAACACTGTGACCTTCTGTTATAACTTTATATCTTTAGTTCACCAAGGGCAACAACCAAACCTATTGTTGATGCTGACATTTAGCATCATCCACATGCATGTGGTTTAGAGTGTAGGTCAGGAAGTGCGCAGCTCAGACTGTTTTTGCAAGAGTTTCAGCATCCCTGCTGTGAACCACGTGTCCTTAATTATCATACACAAACAATTTTGGCGTTCCTATTGTTTTACTGTTAAGGTATCACAGCCAAGACGAATGCAACAAAGACAAATCATTTTCCGTGTGTCGAAAAGGCAGCGATTTCCCCGAGCAAGAAAGCTGATCTTCATTAGGATAATTGCTTCATTTGATTCATAGACAAATAGACCACAGAGTGATTATTCTAGATGCAGGAGATTATGAGTGTAGTTATTGGCCGTGGCAGATTTGTGTAAAGCAGGCTTTGGTATATGAATTAGAGTAATCATTGTATGAGAAAACCATATCAACATTTCACATAAGCACAGACGGAGCTCATCATCTTTGACTTTCACACTCGCAGAGATCTCACAGTTCAGCCAACAATTTGCTTTTCATTTCATCTCTCTGGGAATGTTGTGTTACAGCCTACGTTTTGGTACTTTCATGATTCTTTTTTTCAGCAAAAGCTCTACGTGAAATGGTATGAGACTGCCGTTTAGTCTATAAGCAGGAAATGAAACACTAAGGAGAGGAAGGAGTGAAGGAAAGGGGTGGGGGGGTGACGCAGATTTTTGAGAGATGTTGACAGATCAGAGTGGGGAAGTTCGGCTTGAAAGATAAGATCTACCTTGGATATCACAGGATTGGGAGGGACAGTGTCAAGCGGAAGTCAGGCACCAAATCACCCATCAAAACTGTTGACTCAATCCTTTACTGTATTAAATAGTAGACTGACAGCTGATCCAGGTACAGGTTAATAAAGTTTTGTATTATTTAAGAAGCACAGGGAATTTCTGTGTGAGTTGCAACATGGCACGCGGTTTATTTGTTGGCAATTCAATCTGCTGGCTTCACTCCCGGTTCTGCGTTTCCTCTGATAAGGTCAGCGAGGATGGCTTGATCCAACAGATTCTATAGGATAAATGTATAAAAACACTGATAAACTGAGTGTCTGCGCCGTCCAAGAATGCAGCTGTCGGGTGTATTAAGAGGGGTTCGCAACACGGGCAAACATGCACAGTTGTCTTAGCTTCCTGAGGCATGTCCTGTGCAAATAGAACTGGAGATGGCTGGTTCAGGCCCACACTCACAGACCACGGGCCCACTGAGTACACACACTCAGAGACGTACACACTCTCACAAGTCGACACACACACACACACACACACACACACACACACACTCATACATGCAAATGCAAGCATGTCCACACTCGCATAGCATAAATAAACACAAGGCTCACACGTGTGAGCACAAAGACCACAGAGATGCTGCCGTGTTGTTGTGGAGCTACTGCTGAAGTGATTACTGTACTTTATAGTATTAACAGTTCAACACATTCAGTAAACTGTGAGTGTGATCACAGACATTTCTTGGTAACCCTAGTTGCTTCCTTCTCTAATTGCCATGTGTGACCAGCCTCTTCGCATGGTGACATTATTAATGATAAAGACAATCGATCATCGACATTACAAATACACCCGTTACTAAAATGAACACTTTTGAAGCTCGTTCCACTTGTGATGTATTAAATGTCAATAGATCGTGTTTGAGTTACTTCGGGATTACACAGGAAGTTTGTTGGCTGGTTCGGCCACCAAGGATTGGTCCGTGTGCCGTTTGTGTCTGTGCCGCTCTGAGCTAAGTGTGAGTGTGTGCGACTCCCCTCCCTATCACTACAAACCCACAGTCCCCCTAGGCCCCTTTTTTTTTTTTTGCCTTAGTCTAGTAAACCACCTCTGGCACTTTTGGGCTTTGTTCATAATATTTTCATTGTAGCTTTGCTTTGCTTTCCAGGAATTCCATTCACTGTGTGTTGATAGTCAGCTTTTGCTACCCCAAGATAACAGCGTCACATAAGAGTACTTAATCTTATGGAAGAACTGCACTCTGTGCTTAAATGTAGATGTAATGGCGCGTCTCTCCAGCTGAATTTGTTTTGGTTTTGCTGTCTTTCAGCTTCTTTTAACATCGACACACACGCAGAAATAGATTATTCAGTAATGCATACAGGGGCTTGATATTACACATTTGTGTTGTGACTTGACGTTTGTACCCTTCGTATATTGATTATGGATATATAGTAGCTGCTTTAGGTCTGTTTTAGGCCCTCTGTATGATGATTGGTATGTGATGTGTTGGTGCAGCTGAAAGTGACTGTGTTAACTGTGCAAACACAGCATTGCTGGCACTCCTGGTTTCACTTAATCTTTGACACAAAGGCACTGGCATGTGGCCGGGCTCTCAGACAGATTCAGTGACAGAGAGAGAGAGAGAGAGAGAGAGAGAGAGGGGTACGGGTATGTGTACAGAACTGGGGGGGATGTTTTGCTTAAAATACATTTTAAAGCGTTTACACTTATTTATTTTTTCTTCTTTATTCCAGCTAGACAGGAAGATTACATTTTTGGGGGATTTGGCCTTGAACAGCCCAGTCAGTTATTAGGATTTCCTGAAGCAAACACAGCATCATGTGACTGAAGCCATGCCTGCTACTTTGGTCACCTCAGGACCTTATTCTGGGTTTGTAGTATACGCACAAGTCCACACTACTGCCATTCTTGATGGATGATTTATTTGCCTGCCATCCTATAATTACCCACCGGGTAGACTGGAGGACCTCTCTGAGATTATAGTTTGTCTTTGCCGTAAAAAAAAGCCTGAGACACTAAACGACTTGGCAGTAAGCTCTTTTAAAGGATCTTTTGATGTTTTATCAAGCACTGAAACATTAATTGAAAATGTATTCATCATCTCTGCAGTGATGGAAATGGTGAAACAAACTGTTAGAGACATTTTAAAATGGAAAACGTTCATTTATTTCCAAATTGTCGTGTTATCTGGAGTTCTTATGACCGCAGTTGGGCTTTGCTTGTACTGAAACGTTACCTGTTGGCACCGAAGACTGTTGTTTGCATGGTTTGATATCTTTCAGATGCAGAAGCATTGCTTTCAGATACATATCGAATGAATATTTTCACATCAAAAGACTTGTTTCTGTGTTTTTTGAACATTGCTGTAGGCTAGAAGTATGAATCCAAAAAAGAAAAGCGGTGACCTATCATCAGACTTTGACAGGATTCTGCTGACACCAGTCATGGGTAATCACCAGTTTCTTGGCAGGAGAAAGGTGTTAGTTCTTTCTAGAAACACACCAGCTAATATTCTTTTAATTGACTTCAGAGAAACGGTATCAAGATGTGCTGATGAAGTTACAAATTGGCTAAAGCTGCTCATTCTGAGAGCCAGCTCTCCTTGTTCCTTTTTGGTTTGGTTTGTTGTACTTTCTTCGGCTCCGCATAATGACGAGGGTGGAAGAGTGGAAGATTTCAATTACTCTGAGAAAGTCAAGGAGGTTGTTGAAGTTTGAGAAATACAACACGGGCTGGTTGATATGTGGAGATTGTGCCCATTTGGAATGTAATTAAATTGGCTTGGCTGCTTGCCACTGAAAAAATACATTCCTTTTTTCTCATCTGAAATGAAAATGTATAGAGTGTTTTGCTGAAAAATGCCTTGAGGAAACAGTAGGCTGTTGAATATTTGTAATACAGCTTGCACTGTGCAGTTGAAATGAGTTTTGAGATGAGTTATCCATTGTGGTTTCCCCTTTGACATTTCAAAGGTATGCAGCTTTTGAACCATGGATTTACTGTAATCTATTTTTTTTCTATTATTGATGTGTGGTTGAGTTATAAACTGTAAATTGGCTCCTCTGCCATTTCACTGGCTCTGCCATGTCAAAAAACCACGAGGCCATTGCACAGTAACAGACTTTGTAATAATGTTTATATATAGTCACATGTAAACCCCAGTTGTTGGTCTCAGTCTACATATGAAACTGTACAAGACCGCTGTTTACCATATAGAGTGTGTGAATCTTTCACCAGCTCTTCAACAGCACAAAGTAACCAATCCATACTGAGACATGTAACCGGCTTTACCAACCGTTCTAATTTGAAAGTAATGACCAACTGAATTATACGCAAAGACACACAGAAAATAAACACTGCAAGGTGAATGCTGCGGCGGTAATTCAACGTCAGCAAATGTTCTCACCTACACTTTCAGAATTTTAAGAAGGGATCAGTCTGTATTTATTAGACATCTGCTCTTTGATTGATATTAAAAGGCTGAAACAAACGCTAGCGTAAACTAAGACATTAATTATCATCCAAAGGACAATAGATGAAAAGATAATGTTAAGAAAACCAGTGTCATCACTTCCTTCCTTTCAGCTTTAGACCAACAGTAATTGACATTTAAGGTTGTTTTGGCACGCAGTACAAAGTGATCTTCCTCTTCTTCGATTGACCTCAGAGCGGAATGAACCGCAACAACAAAAGAAGAAAAAATAACTTGTTATCAGTTTTGTGTTGGAGATCTTTGGAAACTGTACAGGTTTCATGGTTTCATTTCAAGCATTTTTAATGCTGAATAATAACAGCAATCTCTTTCCTTTCACAGTGTGAAAACGCCCAAACAATATGTATAATGAGAGAAAAGGAGTGAAAGAGGAACCGGCAGATGCATTCGCAACTATAAATGTGATCTGTTGTGCGTTTGTTGTGGAGTATTAAAAAAATCCAGCTGCCTCTGATCCACTGTTGCCTGATCTGCAAATGGATCGAGCTGCCCAGCAGAGCCGTTCTTACAAAATCAGCCTGGCATGGCGTTATAATAGCTTTTCCTTGTACATGTCCTGTCAAATCAACTTAGCCTCTTTGGGTGCTATTTTAGTGTTAGTCACATAGTCGATAGAAGAAACTACATGTCCTGTGTGTCGCCTCGTGTCCCCCAGAGAGCACAAGGAAATATACTTGTATGTCCTACGCTGTACTGCTTTTCATTACACCATGACACTTTTAGAAAGTGTACTTTGAAACCAGATCCATGGAGCGAGGGAGAGAGGTGTTGAGATGATGAGTTAATTAGCCGGTCTACCACTATCCCGCTAATGGCTGTTTGCGGGTTCGCGTGTGCCGCAGCAGTATGTGCGCGTGGCTAAACGTCTGTGTGAACCCAGACTTAGGGATACACTGTTAAGCCGTAAAATGATGTAGGTTTCTACTGTTACAACTAGAAAAACAAGCATCCGGCAGAGAGGAAGAGGAGATGGAGAGATAGAGCTTTATCTGGCAGATAGAGAAAGAGGCCTGACGAGTAAATCTGCAAACTTACGGAAAAAAAAATGAAAAGAATAAAATCGTACACCGCACATTAGCATTGACACATGCACACACATTCAAGTCCTCTTTCCCAGGCGTGCATGTGTTGACAGGACACCAGCTCTCACTTTCATTTGTGCTAATGCACCTGCTCACACTCACTGTTGTTGTCATTACAGCAGCGAACGTCGATCAAACAGCGGTGTTCGTACCACAGTGTGATCACGCGGTCATTTTCTGTTCCAATCGCTAAAATACAAGGAAGATGTTTGTCAGTGCAAAACCAACAGTGCGAGCGTTTTGTGAGGATTAAGTCTAGGACTATAAAAATATCAAATCACGATTATTTTTGACGGATATTGCAATTGCGATGTGATTTACAACACTGGAGGGAATAATTTATATTGTTTGTCAGGATCCGTACCAAACAAAGTCTGTAGAATACGATTTGTAGGCCGGGTCATCTTCGCAGCACCAGACTTAACTCAGAACGGTATTTTGACACATATTTTGCCTTAAATATTAAACCTCCTGTGAAGTCCATATTGCGATTTTGATACATTTCATATTAATTGTTCAGCTGTAAGTTTAGACAAATTGAATCAATAGAAATAGAAATCAACAGATGTATCGATAACAAAAGCCCTAAAAGAAACCAATGGACTCCATCCATCCTTCTTCTCCTCCTCTTCTTCACTTTTCGTGTGAACCAATCACTATGTTTAGTTTAGCTCTAAATGTAAGCAGTCGTTTTAAGATGTTTGGACAAACGCTCCGTCCAGTTTTATTGTGTGGACCACAGAAAGGTGTCTCTTTGAGAGTGAAGCAGCACATATGCAAACATGTAGATACGGACAGTTAATCCCTGAACCAGTGCCTGACCAGCAACACTTCCAGCTTTTCTCACATTACAATAACTTCTCTCTTCATTTTAAAGAGACCAAACTCATTCTGCCGTGGGGTCAAGATTTGGAACGTCAGCTTCACATTCTCGTTACTCTTGTAGTTTGGCTGCGTACTGTATTAATTCTTGACATCCCTTTTACAATAACTAAGATTTTGCTGTAGTCATTCATGCTTGTTTAGTGTATTTGGCAACTACTATGACTAAGCCGCACAAACAAACCCAAGCAACAAAGCAGCACGAGGGGTAAGCAGGTTTCGCATACGACAGCGAGGTGACGGATGAGCTAATTGGGGATTAACAGTTAATAACTGAAAGAGGTGAGAGAAGTGTTGAGTTCCTCCATGTGCCAAAGTCTGTGGTGATACTTCTTCCTTCCTGATCCTGCTCACAATTGTTTCTCACCTGCCCTGCTGTTATTTCTATCTCCCTGGATTCTCATCCTCTCTGTCTCACTCTGGATTTCTCATCTCCCCTTTCTCTAACCCTCTTTTTATTCTCTCTCTCTCTCTCTCTCTCTCTCTCTCTCTCTCTCTCTCTCTCTCTCTCTCTCTCTCTCTCTCTCTCTCTCTCTCTCTCTCTCTCTCTCTCTCTCTCTCTCTCTCTCTCTCTCTCTCTCTCTCTCTCGGGTATTAGTTGCAAATGCAGAACTAAGTGGCTGTGACAACATTCTCAGATGCTCCAGCTGCCACAGATTTATTGAGTTATTAAAGTAATGTACTGTGATTAAAAATGCAAAATTTCCCTAAATTGTATGCCAGTTTACATCGTTTTTTTTTTTTCAGAAGCTGATTTAATTACATGGAAAATGTAACAAGGCCCGATGATTCAATCTTTGCAGCCAATTGCCTCTCCACACAAAAATGAATTACCTCATGATACAGAATTATTGTTTGGGCAACAGAAAGTGAAATGACAGTGGGATTCCTTTAGATTGAATAATCAGAGTGTTTTGCTGTTTCATTTGCACAAATGCTTACATTTGAAACATATTAGATTATCTTGCATTTTGCTCGTATATCATCTCAGCAATCCTACCTCGGGCCATAATCTCAAAGTGAGGCTTTGAATTGCGTGTAAAAATACAGATCTTTTAAATTCCAGCTGTTGAAGTAAGCCACTCAATACATGCAGGGCAGTTCTGGTTTTACATTAAAAGCATGGATTTTAAATAGAGGGAGGAAAAAGTTTCTTTACCAATATTATTATGAATTATGTCCTTTCCCCTGGAGGATTTTTGTCAGTGTGCTTTCCACGGCTCATTTTGGCCTCTCATTATGCATTCATGTATTCATTTATATAATGCGCAACACTGCAGCTTCATTGGACAAATCTCAGTCGTTTTGGACAGCATTGTGTATGATGCATGAATGTTAACATTTATTTTCTTTGAATTCAGTGTTTTTTTTCTTTCTACTTCAAGCAGTCCGTTTCTCCTGCTACCGTTATTTTGCAGATTATGCAAGGCCCCTTTTGAACATCACTGGATGGAATCAGCTCCTGAAAAAGTAATTCTCATTTGAATAATGAGATAGAACTTTTTCCCTTGATCACTTGATCTTTGCAGGGCACTTCTGCTGAGCAGCAGATAGCACCCCGCCGCACCGTTATTCCAGCCCCTTTAAAATCTCTGCCAGATTACCAGAACTGCTTCCGATATTGTTTGGATCCCTTTCCACATTTCTCAGTGTACTGTAACAGATCCTCAGCAGTATCAGCACCGCTTTACCGCCCTGCCTCCTGACCAGGTCATATAGGTGAGCGTGTGAAATATCCGTGACCATGTCAGATGTCTTTTTCCTCTCTGGACGGGATTGACTCATATGTGGAGTACAGCGGCGAGTGAGCGACTCCGGCCTTCCAGATGTCCTAGACATAACAGAGGCTTGTCAGCTCTGTGGCTGGGCTCTAAATGGGTCACTCTCCTTGATATCACACAGCTCCTTCACAATGACCCCACTGTTCTCCTGATATTACAGCACACCAGGTGGCTCACTATGAAAGTCATGGCCAGACAAATGTAGGCGTCGTGTGTTCGGGAGTAGTCAGAAAGGAAACTGCAGAGCTGTAAAGGTATAGAAATGGTTTTAATAAACACCACAGCCAGAAATGCAAGCCCTCTAACATAAAGAAACAACATGAAAAAAAAGTAATTTTCTTTTACTATATGGTTTTTAAGCATCTCATGACGAAAACCTTTGATATGAGGGAAATGCTTTTTTCACTGATCTGCTATTCACGTCTTCCTGGGCAGTCGCATGGATGTATGTAACATAACATGCTAGGGAGCGCTGCAGATGAGTAGGAGGGTAGTAACAGAAGAAAAAAAAAAGAAAGGGAGAGGGAGAGGGGGTGGGGGTGGGTGGATGGCAGTTCAGTGATTTCTGATTTATGGTTTGATTACAGTCTTTCCATCCTGCTGAAGACCGGCTGTATTTGCCTGCATCACGTGAACCTTTTCTCACATAGCCTAGTGGTGCAGCAAGCTCCAGCTCGTTCTGCTCCTCGTCAAAACGGAATTTACACACTGAGCGCACACACACACACACACACACACACACACACACACACACCCACACACACACACACAGAGAGAGACACAAACATGCACACGCACAAATACACACTGATTGAGAGATAAAATGGAGAATGGCTCTTTTAGTCAGCTGAGTAGTCTCCCCTCCAGCAGCCTGGCAACCATTCAATACCATTTACCTCCTACTGGGAAATAATATTGATATTCATAAATGTACCCAGTAAAAAAAAAAAAAGAAAGAACCCCCCCCCCTTCCCCTCCGATACAATAGAAAGTGTGATTCAAGCACAGGTGTGTCTTTGATTCAAAGTATCCCTCTCATCAGAATGAATATTCGAACGTTTATTAGTGCAAATATGAAATTCAATAAAAAACGATCTTTATTTGGAATATAAATGCCACCGTTTAGAAAGAAGAAGAAATGTAGCCATGGAAATTTTGACAATGAAGCTTTTTTGTTCACCTGTAGCTGACGGGAAATTCTCTCTGAGAGCTGCATTCCATTTATAGTCTAGAGTGATCAGACCTTGGCGAGAAAGAAACACAGTAGTGAATTGTGCTCCCTTTATGTGCCATTAGTGTTTTTAACCAGCATCGATCCACCTGCATTTAAAGCTTGTTGGTGTATGAATAGGACGAAAGCTGCAGTGAAAGAGCCAGTCACTGATATCATGTCTCCCCAGGCTTTCATTAAACTGCCATTCATTCTCCTCCTCAGGCCTCCTTAGGCCTCTTACTTTGAATTTTCTAACTGCACATTCTGTACCACTCCCGAGCCTCGTGAGTGAAGTAGTACATTTGAGTTCAACTTGTCACTCAGGCTGTAAAAATGCTCCAGTAAAGTAGAGAAACCAGAAAATCTAGATCTTGATTTATAACTTTGAAGGGACGGTTCCAGCTGCCAAAATACAACATTTTAGCACCGAAAGGTTGAGATTATTTTAAGAGTCGGTTCGTATAATAATAAAAAAGACTAAGCCGAGTAATGCTTACACCAGTAGTCTGTTTGTTGAACCCATGAAAGAAAAGCTAATGCCAGCCAGCACCGCTCCTTTGTGTAGTGAAGTACAAACACAACACAATTGAAATTTCAGTTTGAATTTTAGGTTTGTTCATTTTCAGTTGTTACAGATGAAGGCTTCATTTGCAAAAAACACATATTTCCGTTTTCATTTCTTTTTTTTATTGTGCACTCGAGGGAATATCAACCAAAGTCGTTTATTCATTTTAAGAATGACATTTATTTGTTTTTGCCAGAGACTCTTTGGGTTTCTTTAAAGGAGCAGATTTTGTGTTTCAAATACAACAACAACACTGATCTGCGCAGTTTAGAATAAGTACGGTCCTGTTGACACGTTGACAGGTCAGGAAATGGTTCCTGGGAGTGTAATAAGATTATATATAAGATTATGCGTTTTAATGTTGAAAACAAAAAGATAGATTTCATCTTTTTAAATAAATCGAAATATCTATATTGTCTTTTTTTCTTTTAACTTGAAGCCATAAAACACGAAACCGCTTATGGTTTTGTGGATCAGCGTTCATAACCTGACAGCAAAGCTCATGATTGTTTCTGGCAGCTCTCAGAAAGATCTCAAATTAACACCCTAGTGAAATCTGATGTTAAAAAAAACCCTGTAAAGACCAACCAGAAAGACGGGTGAGCTCGCAGCGGCTCTGGCATCGGCCGGTGCATTTGAATATGAACGACTCAGACTGAAAGGTTATGACCCATAAAGAGGGGGAACGATTTGAGCGAAGCGTGCAGTGGGGAGAAATGTCAGAGTGAGAATGGCAGGAAATATGTTAGTGACAAGGAAAAAGCTGCCCCTGGTATTCTAGAGCCGATGAGTAAAAATAGGGCATTGGGCAAGAAGGCAGGAAACCAGCAGAGCGAGGCCTCTAGTAGGAATTTCTTCTGGGGAGGAGAGATAAGGGACTTAACTCCCTCCTGTCTGTGCCGGCCGACTTTAACATACGACATGTGATCGCTGATCACTTATGTAGAGATGGACAGAGGAAGAGGAGATTGAAGAATTGAATAAATGATTTTAGCACTGACTGACATGTGTGTGTGTGCGTGTGCACTTCTGTGCTTTTTGATGATCTGTCACTTATTGAGCATCGACACAACTTTTTTAATTAGGTCAACACTTGCGATGGAAACCAAAGATCACACACACACACACACACACACATGAGGACTCTCTCACGCAAACACACACACACACACACACACACACACACACACACACACACACACACACACACACACACACACGTTGAGGGAATGGCTAAGAAGTGGAAAGTACCGTGTGTGAGAGTCTGAGGTTCCTCAGGTTAAAGAGTGGAAGTTAGACAATAAACAGTGGCCTTATCAGACTCTGGGCAGAGCTTCCAACCTGATAGCCCAACATATCACTCTGACTATTAGAAACAAATGTGACCTCTACACCACTTGCCTCAGCCCACTCACTCCCATGAATAAGCAATTTCGATAAAAATTGACCCCGAGTGGCAAGTTTGTCTCGGTGTTAAGATTTTAGACTTTTTGCCACACCACACTCATCACGCTGCATCATTTGATTTGCCCACACTTACGTGACCTCACCGAGACAAGATTTATCGTGATTTTTTACAAATCAAATCTTCAGGCCTCGTGGAATGTGAGATCAATTCCCCAGAAGAGGCGAGACAACGAGATGATTATCATATCGTTGATTACGGTAATTTGTTCACGCCGTGGCAGTTGTGCAACTGATAGGGCGTTCCCTGACAACTACACATCTGACAGGTTGACCACTTCTTAGAAGCCGTGGGCGGCTCAGGAGTTCTCGATGTTGATCTCGTGCAGGGAACAAAGTCACAACTTGCCAAACATGTACTCGAGAGACTAAAAATACATTTACAACAACAATAGAGGTCACTGACATTCATTAATTGTTTCTAAGTATTTTATTCCTGTTGTGAGAATAGAAAAGAAGCAAAACCCTGATGATCACATGTTCAGAATTGATTTCCTATAGAGAAATGTTTGCTATCAGTAGGAACATAGAAAGACATGTTTTAAGAGGCTTTTTGTTCCTTGACCAGCTCCAGTTGAACTCCTGCCCGATGTTAACTTCGCTTGACACACTTTGTGTTGTTGATTACATTTTGAACAGAAGCTACTGTGAATTTAAAAAGTCTAATTCCTGTCCCAGTTGTGCTGCTCTTTTCATTTATTGTAATGAATAGTCTGCCACTTATACAAATGTTGAATGACCCTATATGGCAGGCAGCTGGAGTTTGGGAATAATACAAAAGTGGGAGGGTAAAGATCAGCGTATAATTTAGGATTTTGGGAATACAAGATTTCTGCAGCACTCCGACAGAATAGTAGCTCAGTATGAAACATGCTCTTTGATAATTAGAGTTGAAAGTCAGAAGTGCTTCCATTGACAAGGGGAATGGTGTTACATAAGCGTCCTTATGTGTCCTTGTTGTGTCCACTTGCTGTCATATTGAGGACACAGCCTTCCCTCCAGCTATTATGCCGTATGAGACAATAACCTAAATACCTGTCGGATTGCTCTCCTTCTCTCTCTCTGTGCTTCTTCGCCTCTCTCCGTCGTTGTGATCCCATTTCGTTCTTACATTCTCTCTCTTGTTCTCTCTTCCCCATGCACCCCCCCCGTTACCCACACTCCCTCATGGTCACTCTCTTAAGTGATTGCTACATTTCATCTCATGGTAAATCGGCCGTCAGCCCGGTGAGCTATCATTATGCAAATGATGGGCAATTCAATTTCAGTTGGTCGAAGGGGGAATTTCTAATTAGGGTGAGGCACAGCACTCAAGATGGAGAGAAAGATGTAAAGGCAGAGAGAGAGGAAGGCAGAGAGGTGCTGGGAATGGATAGCAGAGGTAAAGAGAGACGGAGAAGAGCAAGGTTGCAGAGAGAGAGAGAGAGAGAGAGAGAGAGAGAGAGAGAGAGAGAGAGAGAGAGAGAGAGAGAGAGAGAGAGTTGGAAGAGTAGAAGTATCCCATCCATGAAATCAACACCTGCATCACAATTATACACTTTAGTTGGCTGCGAGTCTCCTGCCTCCTGCTCCTCCAATTGTTTTCTTTTTTTTCCCCTCATCCAGTTCATTTTAATGAAGCAGTGGTTTCTGAGCTTTCCTAGGAAAGCGTGTTTCTCATGCTCCACATTTGCGGATGCATTCACGGTGGAAACGCACGGTCCACACTGTGAACAACAAAGTTCTCAAATGACCAAGATGACAGTTGTTTCACACGAGGGGAAGGAGCGTTACTTAGTGTAAACTATAAATATCTACCTTTGACTCATCTGCTTGATCGACTCGTGTCATTACAATTGTCTCATAACTTGCGGCAAGTCATACACGCAGACTCTTTCACAGGGTTTCACAGTTTTGAATACAACTCTGAATCATTTCGCATTGCTTCACATGTTATAAGACTTTCCTCTTGGTGTTCAGAAATGTTCCCCCCCTTTTAGGTGTTATTAGTCAAGTTTCTCAAGTTAAGTATCAAGTGCTTGAGGGCTAATCTAAGTCAAGTCACACGTACATCTGTCACGTACAAAAACGACAAAACATTTGAAGTATGGATGCAAATAATGATTATTTATTATTACCGATTAAGGCGTTGATCATTTTCTTGATCAATGGATTCATTGTTTTGTCTCACAAATGTCAGAAAATAGGGGAAAACACAAATTGCATTTCATATAGAGCCCAAGATGCAATTTTCTGCTTTGTCCAACAAACAGTAAAACAAATATATATATATATTGAATTTACAGTGATGTTAAACAGGAAGAAGCAGCACATTTGGCCATGAAGGGATACTAAAAACATATTGGCAATGTACAGTTTTCTGCTACTATACATTTGAAATCTATTTGCATTTAAATGCATCATTACCAACCTCTGCAGAATGAGAGTGAATAATAAGATGTCAGATAAATGAACTGCCCTGCGTACACTATACTGTGTAAGGTTGGGTATCATGTGCAGTAGACTTGTACGTCTCTCTGTGTGAAAAGCTTTGCCATTTAATTCTGTAGCTAAACACTGATTTGCATTTGTGTACCTCCAGGAGCAAAACATAATCAATTATATTGATCAATGATGGATATTCAGTTTTATTTATATCGGTAGTGGCAGTTTAAACACATTATTTTTTATATTTTTTATATTTCCTACAATCCATCTCCATGCATCACATTTTCAGCCCACTTGATAAAAGTAGCTTCAGTATCAAGAAACTTCCCATGATGAATACAATTAATATATGTGCAGAATCTGCAGGTTTGTGTATTACACTTTCACAAATGATTCTTATGATGTGTGCTGCTGTCAAACTGGACCGGTCCTGTGCGGCACATTTATTTTTGATGGAGCATCTTTTTTCCCCTCCCCATCACTGTAATGATGCATTGGGCTTGTCCAGAAGGGACAACATGTTTCCTGCAGGGGAAGAAGAGAAAAATAATCCCTGTTTCAACTTGATTAAGTGAATGTGCTCAATTTAGCTGCATATTAGGGCTGTTTGCATACTCAGGTTGTTTGCGCCTCTGTGTGTGTTAGCGCTTAGTTAACAGTCATTTAGGATTTGATTTATATGATGGTTCATTTAAGTCTCGGTATCGCATGCCGTCCACTCTGTCTTTGTGTGTGTGCGTGTGTGTGTGCGTGTGGGTGTGGGAGTCTGTACACATATTCATATGGGCATTTTGACTGCTTTGCACATCCACATATATCTGAACATGTGTAGGTGTATGAATGTGTTGGGTATCAACCATACATTCACACACACACACATCACACACACACACACATCACACACACACACACACACACACACACACAGACACACACAGACACACACAGACACACACAGACACACACACACACACACACACACACACACACACGCACACACAGAACAGAGGATTCAGCTGAGATCAGCAGCTCACCCTAGGCTGTCAAATATTCTGTCAGCACAGCCCAAGAATCACAATTGGACTCTTTGGGAGGCATTAATTCAAAGCACCGTAACAATGCTCTGTGAAACCAAATCAACTGCCTGTAGTCAGCATATCAACTCTCAACCAACTCTCTCCCTCTATCTCTCTATCTCTCTCACCGCCTCTCTCTCTCGATCGCTCGCTGTCTCTTTCTACGACGTGTGATTGAACTTCTAAATATATTGCTAAAGCTGATTTACTGTAAAAGAGTTGCCTAACATAGACATCGACTTCCTCTGCAGTTCCTCTCTGGAACAGCAACCCTGCTAGTAAATGCATCTCAACTAATATTGTACAAAGCATTGGCACCATTTCAAATACAACTTTAATATATTACTGGCCGCTATTCAGTTTATGCTCTTTTAAAAGAATACAGAGTAATAATGATAATAATAATGATAATAATAATAATAATAATAAGCTTTATTTGTATAGCACCTTTCATATGAGAATTGCAGCTTCACAGCAAAAACATAACAGTTAGTACAAGATTAGACAGAATAAGAGCATTTACAGTACAATAACCACAGTGTTGATGTAAATGAGTCTGAAGTACCATTATAAAAATAACAGAATTAAAATAGTATAAAAATAGCAGATAAAATAGCAAAATTAAAATAATATAAAATAGCAGAATTATAATAGTATAAAATAACATTTTAGTATTGTGCCTAATTCCCCTATCTGTGCAGTACTTAATGACCTCCTGTCGGAAAACCACATTCATCACACCATTCTTGTAAATGTTTTAAACTATCAGGGCCATATTTTGAAAGCATGAGATCAACAATGGGCAAGAGTAATGCAAGTAAGAGATTACACGGTCTCATTATAATCCAAAATTGAACACGTTTTGAACCTTTTGGCACTTTTATAGTGGCTGCATATAACAAATGATTTCATTATCGATCTGTTAATTATTTTCCACATTAATCGATTGATCTTTAGTCAATAAAATGTCAGAATAAAATGAAAAATGTCCAAACTGACGTCTTCAGATTACTTATTTTGTCCAACCAGCAGTCCAAAATTAAAAAAATATTAAATTAACAATATTAGAAAACCAAGAAAAAGCAGAATATTTGTTATATTTTACCAGCTGGAATTACAGAACATTTACTGGATAATTGCCGTCGATTAAATGTCTGTCGGTAATTAACTAATCATTCCAGCACCGCTTCATTTTCCTGTCTTACTATCAGCACCATGTTTCTCCTTGTAATGCAGTACATATGGGAATTCATTTGCTGAGTTCTGTTAAAGGAAACATGAGGACATTTATATTACAGTCGCAAAACATTTCTCATGAAATCAGATGACAAATGCAAACTGACATTCGGGAGTCTCTACTCTCCTAAGCAATCCCAATTTGTTAAGGAATTATTCTCCTCAGCTTCTGCCTGCATTAAACTAATCTAGCCTTTGCGTGTACCTCTTCTTGGAAAAAAGGAAAGAACAGAAAAGAGAAAATCCCCTGTTTTTGTATTAGTTAAATCTTCTCCCAACCATCTGTTTTCTGCCTGTAACACACTAGTTGTGGCCAGTGCACAGCGGAGGTGCTGGCTCTGCTTGTTGGTTGTAAGTTGTATTGTTGTATCATCATGTTTCTTTTTGCCTTCAGGAAACCGTTCTGCAAACAAAAAACCCCAAAAAACATTTGAAAATGAAAGATTTCTTTTCTCCCCTCTGTATCAGAGAAAGCAAGGGCACCGAATGCGCTTTATTAATGTGCTCCATCTGTCCTGCTTTTGTGTCAACCGTAACATAAAGGGCAGGAAGTGACAGAAAAGAGAGTGAACTAAAGTCAGTGGTTATTCCAGTACATTTGATCACTTTGACGAATCCTTCGACAGACTTGACTTGACTGTTGATTGGAGCTGAATTCTTTAATTGCATCCATAAGTTTTACCCTATTTTCCTGTGTGGAGATTTAAAAAAACAAAATGCAGAGATTAATCCACTCAATAATCCACCCAGCCAGCTGTACTTATTATCTAGGCTTTGGTACAATTTTAGATGGTGCTGTTGAATTTCCTATATACAAGCCTGAAAACATGCGGCCAGGCTCTACATTGTTGTTCCAGTAGATACAGAATCTCTGTGACAGCCGTCTGTAGCTGCAGGTATATAGACACACACAATGTCAAGTTGGAAAGAACAAGCAAGAGTCGGGGGGCGGGAGAGAAAAGGAGGGTGGCACAGTGTCATAAAAGTTTGAGAAATGAGAACACAGTTGGGAAACCAAACTGTTGCAGATGCATAACCTCTAATTTCAATATTATGATAATTGTGTAAAGAGAGCAAAACCTTTTCACTAGTTTATCACGTGAAAAGGTTTCGACAGCTACAGCACCTCTGGTTAAGGGCGAGGTTAAGTTAAAGAGCTACCACATTATTGACAACGTTAGAATTAAGTTACCTACATTAGAACATGTTGTGGCACGAGTTGGGTTTGGAATTGCCACGATTAAAGAAAAATGTGACCTCCTTGCCCTCCTTGCGCTTTCCACTGTATGTTTTGAGTATTAAACAACATAACAATGTATTTGCATTTCAACAAACCCTGCTCATCTCTTCATATGCCAGGAGCCAGATGAATATACATATTGATAGAAAGCAAGAGAGAGGGGCTGATGTCAGAGGTTCGGCTGATGTATTGAGCTCGTGTGTAAATTACGATCTGCATTGACTGTTGGGACAACAAAAAACATTGGAGAAATATAAAGTGAAGATAAGGCAGGAGGAGGAAGAGTGGACGCATTGTGAGGCGAGAAGAGAAGTGAAAATAGGAGACGTGACGCGAACGGAAAAGCTTTATAGCGATTGTTATATCATTTGTTGTTGTTCCCACCTTAAAAGCGTAAGCATGTACGTACATACAAACATGAGTTTACACCAGGAATGGATGGAGAGTAAAAGCTGCGGTCAGCTATAAATAGCCCGAGCTCAAACGCTGGTGTTGGCTGGATAGTCCCAATGGTGTGATCAGTAGTTTGAGTGTCAGTAGTGGCCCGAGGCAGGTAGCCCCTGGGTTCATGTCCTGGTTATGGTTGAGCTGCTTAGGCCTCTGTTGACATCTCTTTTACACACACACACACACACACACACACACACACACACACACACACACACACACACACACACACACACACACTCATTTGTCTGCCTTACTCACTGCAGGTGTTTGGAAATAAATGTTACATACAAATGTAGCCGAATGGGATGTGACGAAGCTGTTTAATTATAATCTACGCAGAAATAATCAGAAACATCTAAACAAACAATCACTGTATGCATCAATATGTTTTTGCAGTTCAGGTCTAGTTTCCATCCTTCAGTAATCAATGCTTTGTATTGATTCACTATATTACACAAGTACTTGCTTAACAATGGAGTCCAAACACATTTCTGTACATGAACTTTGAGGCATAACTTGAACGCAAGGTGCTTCTCTGTTTATATCATAGTTTAAGTCCGGCCTTCGCTTTGAAATAAACAACATTTAAATGTCATTGTCTTCAAGGTCTGAAGGCTAAAACTCGCAGATGGTGGTGGTTATATTACTGTAACATCAAACGCTGCAAAGTAAACGAGGTTTCATAAAGTTGAGAATCCTAAAAATCTTATAAAATGATTGTATGATTGTTGTACATACTGTTCACTCCTCCAAACTGAGATGTAAATTCATCTTATGATTAAATATAAACCCAAAGCAAAACAAGTATGTCAATATTATCAGATGTAAAGCGTAGCGGAAATTACACCTCAATCATCTGTCGTCAAATTTACAAAATATATGAAGGGGACGTGATTCATCGCAATATGCACACCAATGTCGCACTCTGCAGTTGGTTTAGTCTCAGAGTTAAGTCTCTAAAAACCACTGAAAAGGTGATTCATGCTCTGTTATTGACTGTCAGACCACCGCAGCCAGAAATGCGACTGATATTGTGCAATATGTTTCTGCAACAGCATTGACAGGATAACGTATGTCGAAGTATCAGGAACAACGGCACCCATTTGAAATGAGAGTGATGTTTTGTATCATTGGTTTTCTGACGTCACCGTGCATGTATTGTTGAGTGCATACTGTACATACAGTATGCAGCTCTGTCTAAACACAGTATGTGTGTACATGCATGATTGTGTGTGTGTGTGTGTGTGCGTACATTACTGTATACTATAGATGAGTGATAGGGTTTCCTCATAAGCCGGTCTAGGCCCTTGCATTCCTCTCATCGGTGGAGTCTGATGTGTGCAGGCCTTTCAGCTAATCTGGGAAGAATGTGGCTGCAGACACACATGTGTTCCATTAAGTCCAGATCTGCGTAAATAATATAACATGCAACAGCTAACGTTACAGGTAACTATACCCCCACAGCTGTGCCTTCGGCTTTGCACTGCCCCCACCTCCCCCGCCTATAAAAAGGCAACGCCGATATCTAATGAGTCGATGTATCGCAGCGCACACTGTGCTTTAGGCTGCCGATTTGCAGAAAAATAAAGATGATGAATATTTATAAGATACAAGAGCCTGACAGATAATGGATTTTATTGTATATTTAGAACAATAAAAATCCGATAACGATATATCAGCCGTTTTGTGTTTGTATAAAAAACACGACATAAACATATTTGCACCGTTTTATCAGAGATGACATTAACATATTTATAATGTGGTTAAATATAAACTATAAATAATACAAACATATCAATAAAAAATATACTAATAATGTAAAGATGCAGCCAATTAAACATTTATTTGTGATAACTGGATAATCAGCGTCAGCCGGCCTCCGTTATATAACGCGGTGATTCAATCACTCGTTGTTGTCAGAAACATTCAACATTGCACCTTTTTTTTTTTAGCTTATCTTAGCGGATATACTGTTCCAACATGACACAACCTGAAACTGTCCCATGCATCAGTAGAATCAGTATCATGTGGAATCTGTACATGAACGTGAAAATCTGTCACATGGCAGGAGCCGTGCGAGAAAGCATATTACAGCACAACTTGCACCCCCCCCCCCCCCCCATTGTTAATGGTTCTACATCCAGACGATCGTCATTGGCTCGCCGTGTTTATTGTCTGCCTGCTCAGCTTGTACTGATTGGCTCCACTCTGCCAAGCGACAGGACAATGTTTGTTTTTGCTGTCTGCCTGGGGAAGTCCCTCTTGTCCCCAGCCAGGCCCGGCTACAGTAACTGATACAAAGTTCAGAGGATGCCAGCCTCTTCCTGGTGTGGTGCAGCATCTTCCTGTGGCTGTACACCAAAGTCAGTTAGAAACTGTGAGTGAGTTACAGAGGTTTGTTTTATTTATGTATTTCTTTATTTTACCTTTTGCTTTTCTCCGACAGGATTACAGTAGCGTGAGCAAACAAGTGAACTCTGCCTTCTGCTCTATTTTGGTCAAAACTACAGTGTGGGTGTGCGGGATAAAAAAACGCATAAGTGGTTAGACTCAACATGGTGCTGAGCAGAGATGGTAAACGGCTGGCAGCATCTGGTTTTTGGTAGAAATATCACAGAAACCTAAAGCCAGCCAGAAAGTGAAAGAGAGATGACAAGAGTGAGAGAGTCTGAACTGAGGACTAGAAAACAAAAGAAAGGTGTCAGAGAACAAATGTAGAGAACAATGCTTCTTGCACTTGCAAACTGTTGTGCGCCAGCAAGGAAATGTGAGGAGTTTGGCTGTTGCTGTTCTGGGTGCCAGCACTCCTAATGAGTCTGTCAGGGCCAGTTAGCGCAGCCAGGCCTGCTTGTGTCCCCTCTAGGCCGCAGACAGCTGTTATTAGCCCCGTAATGGCATGCCACAGGGCCAGATTAGCCTGGCACACTGGAGAAATATCAAACATTCACTTACTGTGGCTCCTTTGCTGGCTAAAGCAGCTCTTCTGCGAGGCATTCATTTAGCGGTGGGGCTGGCAAGCTACCTAACAAGCCAAGAAAGAAAAAGTCTCCATTGAGGGTTGCAGTTAGTGTACAGGAGCTAGCAGGAAGGAATAAAGAAAAATAAATGTCTGACTGGATGGATGTAAAAGGCACAACATACAAGGTCATGTTGCTGATTATGAACTAAAATGGCAAATAATATAAATAGCAAATGCATACCTCTATACAAAAAAAAACATATTACAATTCCAGAAGCGAAGGTTTTTTCTTTTGTGGGTTTGTGGCCTGTTGGATATCAGGACGTTGCAGCAACTAAGAAAGTTGTAAATGAGAGTTATTTTTAATAACGCTGTGTCATCATTATGCGAACCATATCGACGAGATAGCCACTGCTGTCTACTCATCTGTTTTCACCTTTCATAATGAGCACAGGAAATCAAAACCTTACACAGCAAGTACTCTCGCTCTGCCTCAGGGGATAGCCTGCTGCTGTACACTGTCAGTGATAGGCCATTAGATCAGTACACTGTTCTGCATACAACACTGTTTATTATAAGGTATGAATCATGCTGGCGGATCCTGTGATTTCTCTCATATGTTTCATGCATGGTATGTGACGTAAGCTTTTGCATACATTGCCTGTGGGTTTCAATGCGTGCTAATCACTGTGCATTTAGGCCCATAAACACAATCTGAAGGTGTGTTTATGGCTGTTCCACTATAAAAGCTGAGGCCTGCTAAGCTCATGAGTGTGCGTGTTTTTGTCTGCACCATGTGACTGACTAGAAGTGAAAAGCAGGACCAGTTTTGGTTGGTTCAGGGATGTTTTCACACTCATTTGTTAAATATAGTTAAATACCGCACGTCTCTAAGCAGAGCAATCTGAAGCCATGTAGTAAAACAAGCTAAAGATTAAGTACGAGAGAGATAATGTGATATTTGTTCTAGATTGCTGCACTGTGTTTCTTTCTCCCTCAGTGATCTACATCACATCCTCATTAGCGGACTGTATGTATCAAGTGTGGCAAAGCCATTAAGCACTATACTAGCAGACAGGAGCCATAGCCATTACCAAATATAAAATCATGTTTTATCCTCTAAATTTATGAGAAAGCAGTTTCCACATCACCAGTCACAGCATTTATTTTAACAGCAGGCAACAGTACAGAAGCTAAAATAGACTCTCCGACACCAGAACAAGGATGTAGCTCATTTAATCAATTAACACACACAGAAATAGGTTATCACTGTTCAGATGATGGAAACGACATGTAGACAGTTGACCAGATGTTACAGACGAGAGATGTTAATGTAATAACGACATAATATCAAGGACTCACAGAGGTGCAGTGAGATGTGCATGTGAGCAGAGAGATGAAGACAATGAATGAATGATTAGAAGTGAATCCTGTGAAAACCCCCGCTGAGGCTGTGGACCGCTGTGTGAAGCCCACTGAACTGCACTGTCTTTCCCTGGCAGGGACCACTTGTTGCACATGATTAGCTTCCCAACGGAGGGCTTTGCCACCACTCCCTCAGGTTATGTTGTACAGCTAAAATCCACGTAGGCAAGTACAGGGAGGAGCCGGCAGGCTTACAACACACCACACTCTAATTATCAGCTGTGTAACGTATAGAAAGATGGAGTCAGTAGAGTACAGTGGAGCAGAGCACAGGAACCCTGGCTACCAAACACAACAGCTTAGTTCCATTAGTGCCGCTACAGAGCCAACCTTATCCAGTTATTATGTGTGGTACATCACCATGAGGTGATGTGATTTAATATGGCAGCCAATGTGCAGGCTCTCCGACTTGGCGGAAACCAGCACTCGTAAATAAAATGAGGACCATGAAAAGAACTATAGTGTGCTTGATCCCTGCGAATAAAACTTACTCTGAAATTAAAGGAGTTTGAATCAAATTCAATTTGAACCTGGATCTTTTGATTGTGATTTTATTTGAGTGTTTGAAGTGTTTAATTTATGCTAAGTTTCACGTCGAACTCTCAGTGAAAGAGAAAGAGAAAATATACTTAAAATGTCTCTCTCTCTGTCTCTCGCTCTGTCTCTCTGTCTCTCTGTCTCTCTGTCTCTCTCTCCTCTCTCTCTCTCTCTCTCTCTCTCTCTCTCTCTCTCTCTCTCTCTCTCTCTCTCTCTCTCTCTCTCTCTCTCTCTCTCTCTCTCTCTCTCCTCTTCCAGAGCAGATACGGTGCTGCAGATCGAGGTGTGAGGCTTTACAGTTCCCTGCCTATGCGCCCAAACCCTGACGGCAAGAGACTGCCCTCTACTGGGGTAAGGCTCATCTCTCCCAGCCCCCCCCCCCCCCCCCCCCCCCCCCTCACCCCTGCTCCCTCACCCCTACGTGTCATCCACACCTACATGTACCGACATGGCACCTTACCCATACAGTAAGAGAAGAAGAAGAAGGCTTCCACCATCTGCACAGCAACACTGTCCTAACACAGGATGGGAGGGAAAGTTCAGACGCAGTACAGACTTAAACATTTGCAGCAGTTCATGGGTTGAAGTGTGTTTTTTTTCATAAACCAAAGTTGGTGGCTCCTACTCACCACATGGGCTCTTCCCAAGTTCACCCTGATAGAGCTGCTCAGTTTCCCATTCTCGAAGCTTCACTGGCCACCGCAGGGCTTCCAATAACGCACCCATCTGACTTGGTGGTTTTTGTGGTGTTTGCCTGGTAGCTTCTAACAGCAGCATTTCGCTGCAGCTGATAGGCCGACCAACCGCCTCCTACTGTATTTGCGCTCACACAGAACAAAGGCATGTATTGGCTTTCTGGATACAATGTTTTTGCTTCTGACCTGGTTAAGGTTAAAAATAAAAGAAGGGAAAATGTTCATTAAGAATAGAAATTAAAGTATTTGGATGATTGTCCCTTTATTGCTTCTTCTTTTGTTGTAAAGCAGCTGTGTCGAGGCATAAAAGTGTCATTTTTGGAAACTATTTTATTATATACATGTTCCCGAGGACGATTAAGTTTATTGAAGTTTAGTGATGCAGCACTTGCAGTACTTTGACTTTGACAAAGTGCTGGAACAGTAAGTCTGCTTTGTTTGTGACACCTTTCTTTCATTTTCTTTAAATAAAAAAAAATCTTTTGGTATTGTGAAAATCATAATTAGAATCTAGCTTGCCTTGCTTTTATGCATTTATGTAACAAAGGAAGAAAAAAAAAATGAAAGAACAATAGAGCGAAAAGAGAGAATTTAATTTCATATGTCTCCTTTTTTCATGTTTCACTCCATGCAAGTGCTTTTTGAATTATCTCTTCTCTGCTCCGGGGCTCAATGAGAGGAAGAGTGTGTGAGCGAGTGAGAGAGGGGGTGACAGAGAGGGAGTGAAAGAGAGAGAGAGAGAGAGAGAGAGACAGACAAAGTGAAAGCTGTGTAATATTGTTGGTGCGCACCTTTTTTTTTTATAATTACAACAGAGATTGTATTGATGTCTCAGGCCACATGTCCTCAATCATTTATCAAGGGGGAGAGTGCTAACAAAGCATTTCTACGAAACCCATCCTCTCCTAGGGCCTGGAATCATATGTTATCTAAAGTGAATATTGTTAATGCTGTTCTGTGGAGAGACCCACTTACAAATCATGGGAATGAGTTCCTTGTCAGTACATGCACGAGGTAGTAAAGATATATATCCACCTTCATCTGATCCTCTGTTGAGCAAATAAAACTCTGCATCTAAATCTCTATGCACAAATTGTTTGTGAAAACGAAGAGGGACGTGTTAAAAACATCGGATGAACATTAAGGGAAGGACATCTCTAAACCGCATAGTGTAAAGATTTCATGTCAATGCTATTGTCTCTCTCTTTCTTATTTTTTCTGTCACTTCCTTTTGTCTGTTATTACCTGGGCGTAGCGTCAGTACAGTAGCACACTGTAGCTACAGGCTGCATGGTGGAGGAGGAGAATACAAACCACTTAACATGCAGGAGGAAACCAGACGTTTTTCCATTGCACTTATCAGGTGCTGTGGTGAGAGCAAGTGTCAAGGTGCAGTAGGTCCCTCCACCCCCCTCATTCTCACCCCCCAGCTCCTCTCACCCATCCTCTCCTTCCTCCCCTCTTCCTTCCCCTGCTCACCCCTTTTATTTTCCCCTGATCTCTATCTTTGTCTCCCTCCTCCTGCCTCACCCCACCACCACTCACCGCCCTCTGTTCAGTTAAAAGTGGGCTTGGCACTTCCGCAGAGAACCCCTCCCCCCCCCCCCCTCCCCCCTTCCTCCTCACCACCACCACCACTTCTTTTCTCTCTGTCAAACTAACCTCTCTCTGCTCCTCACCTCTATGTTTCCTGTCAAGGTGCACTGCCCTCCCACCCCTCCCTCCCCCCAACCACCGGCTCTGCCCCCGCAACCTTTTCCTTTTCTTTCTTTCAACATCTATTATGGCTCTAAATGCCTACAGTTCATTTTTTTAAATGCTCGGTGCAGAGGGCCTGACCCCCAGCGCTCTGCAGTGATCTTGCCATCCCTGCATGCACACGAATAGGGGTGAGGGGGTGGAGGTGGGGCTTTTGTTGTATTAGTAGCTTTGAAGGGAATTTCTGCCTTAAAATAGAGTCTACTCCTTATTACAGTGCCGTATGTTTTTTTTATGAATTCTTCTTTAAAGTATGTACAGTGCGCATTGTCCATTAGGCAGGAATGTGTGTCAGGTAAAGTGTTTGAGAATATACCACAGTGCTAGGCAATGAAACTTTCTATATAACTAAGATTATTAACCTCTTAATGACAAAAGTAGAAAGCTGGAGGTAATTAGCCTAGCTTAGCATAACACAAGGACACAAGGGGGAAAGCTAGCTTGGGTCTGTCCAAAGCTAAACAATCCACCACTCAGGATGAACTCGTATCTTCTTTTAATCCGAACGCAAACAGCAAGACGTAGTTACAGCACACGCAGTATCTCCCTCAAAAACTACCGATGGTCATTTTACATTTTTGTTTATCATAGGCAGAATCTTTGGGAGAGTCCGACTAGCTGTTGCCACTGTGTCTTTATGCTAAGCTAAGCTACAACATCAACCAGAAAACACAGGTGCAGGTGTTAAGAAAAATGATTATTGTTACATTTATGATTATTGAGGCAAAATCATTTATGTTTATATAGGGTTTAGGTCCTAATGTGTCCACATATTGTCTCCTCCGCATCCAGTTTCCATCCATTTTTCTTCATCATGAAACATCTGCAAATCAGATTTTTAGATCAGTGGAATAATGTGAAACCTTTAAGTATCTTAATGTTGTAAAATATTATATATCTTTTTTTCACACTGTCTGAAAGTATATAAAATGGAAATATGTATTAGGAATCATTTTATAAATATTACCTCTATTATTGGATAGAATGAAATAACATAATGAAATACAATGAGCGTTTAACAATTGCTCTCAAAGCTGCCTGGAGTGGAGGTTTGTTTTAGCTCAGGTTGGATAAGCATCAGCGTCGTCTTTGCAGGGAGTCAAACTGTTTGAGCTACCGTTGTAGTTGTTGTTATTGTTGTTGTTGTTTTAGCTCCACTACCTTGACAGGGATGCATAGGGTGAAGGTTCAGAATGTGCTATAGAGCAGAGAAGACAGGATCTTTCTCTTCCTCTCTCCGTCTGTTACCCTTGGTTTCTACATATCTCTCGCTCTCTTTCAATCTCTCTCTCCTGCTTTGTCTCTCTGTGTCTTTCTATCTTTTTCCAAGCTGATTTGGAGCCTTGCATAGTCAATTATGTAGGGAGTGAGAGATGGAGTGGGGGCACCGGCTTCCATATTTTGGTGCGATATTAATATTGCATGAGCGCTATTCTGTAGCGAATATCTAAGAGACTGCCTATTAAGGCAGCAGCAGGAGAAGAATGTGACACACACACACACACGCACACGCAAACACACACACACACACACACACACACACACACACACACACACACACACACACACACACACAGCACATACATTCATACACAGACAGCAAGAGAGCAGGGGTGAATCAGTCAGGATCAGGCACAGGTTGTTATAATTAGTGTTTTCCAGATTTATTTTGGTGGGATAATAAGAGTGACTCATTTTCCTGTTTAATATGTCATGTTTGTTTATCTTGACATGGCTCACATCCCAGCCGTACAGTGAGCGCGTTTGATGTTGGTGAGAACTGACTGATGTTTCACTGTAATTGTGCTAAGAATGGAATATTTTTAACTAACCAACTGAATGAGCAAACAAAACAGAGACACAAAACAAACACATGCTGTAAAAGAAATAAAAGAAAAACATTGCCAAGATAATTGTGACAAAGCAAGAGTGATCTGATGGCGGGCTATTTATTTTCTGCTGCTGGGTGGATATCAATGATGCATACAGCAAGTGTCAACAGTGACAGGCTGAGAAGCTCAGCGTGGACACTTGATGCTTTTTTTGGGTGCTAAGTGGCGGTGACACCGCATGGTCTGTGATAGACATCTCATTCGATGCTGCCACAGATTCTTCGAAAGCATCTGATTTTAAGGTGTTATGAATATAAACCTCATTAATAAAGTTTGAAAACATAATAATAACACTTTTCCTTTGTTATCGGGGCTGTAATACTGTACTGTATATCACAATATGAAACATTTATGTAATTATTCTCATTATTCGCTAATACATTTATTGTTGTGGCTCGTTTCAGAAAATGTCAGAAAATAGTGACCGTTTTTCCCATCAACAGTCCAAAACAAAAATATTTAGCTTACTATAATATAAAAAAGGGAAAGGCAGCAAATCCAGGTTGCAGGAAGGCTGTAAATGTCCTGCATATCAAACATAATAATCGACCGAGAGTATTTTTCTCACAGCACTTGGAGAACTTGCTGAAGAAATGATGTCCTCTATTGCAGCCGCCGTCTAAAGCCCTGAAAGCCCGGCCCGGAGCCGACACAGCCAGTTAGTCCGGAGCCCAGAAGCATCACGCTGGGCCACGACGTCGAACAAGTGCTTGGTGACCTTACAGCACCAACTGGAGTTAAAAGAAGTCTTTAAAAGGGTGATTCTCCACAGTAATATCATCGCCCGTGCCTCAAAGAGTCTGGATTAAGGCCCACTTTCCCTTGCTAAAATGTAACAAATGTGTGAAAAAACATCACAGCCAAAGCCAATGTGGAGGGAACAATGGAGAGAGGAAGAGGAGGGAGAGAGAGAGAGAGAGAGAGAGAGAGAGAGAGAGAGAGAGAGGGACAGCAGAAAAGAAGGGGGAAAGGAAGTGAGGGAAACTCAACATCTTAAAACCCCCCGAACCCCTCCTCCCTGACAGATATATCAATGTAGTTGGCTTTCTCCGAAATTCAAATGGCAAGAAGAAAAAGAGCAGATAAAAAAATAAAAATAACCTCTGGCTTTGAGGGGGGGGGGGGGGGCGCGTTGGATGGGGGGGGGGAGGTATTTGCTGGTTGCTGAGAAAAAGACCTGCCATCTATGTATTAGTGCTCTGTAAATATTACATGAGCTCCACATTCGCTCAGTTGTTTGGCATTACTTCCACTGCATGGGTATATTATTTTAGAAACCATGCCTTGTTTATGGAGAGGCATGACCTACTTCCAGACACTCCTCTCTCTTTCTGCTTTTTTTTTCTCTCTCTCTCTCTCTCTCTCTCTCTCCACCCCCCCCTTCTCTCTTTTTCCCCTTTACCTCGCTTTCTCTCCCTCTTTCTTTCTCTCCCTCTTTCTTTCTCTCCCTCTTTCCTTCCCTCCATCTCTCTTTCTTCTCCCTCTCTTACTCACTCTCAATCTGTGAAATCTCAACTGGTTGTCCCTGCTGAACAATTACAAGGCAGAGAGACCCAAATGGAGATGTTTGTAGAAAACAACATGTGTATAATTAAGGTTTAATGAGCTCTTGTCAGGGTGGAATGTGCAATTAGATTGGTAATAAAAAATTCTGCCTGAATGCTAGTGGCAGAGGCTGGATGTGGAGTCAGCATGGCAGTGAATGAAAGAACAGTGAATTATTTTGAGCCCTATTGACAGAAGTAGACGGTGCTGGATGCTGCATTTAGATTTAAATACATGGTGAGGTCTCAAATACAGAAATATGTTTTTTTTTTCCTGGTGGCGCTATATTGTGTGTTTTCAAATTACTGTACTTGTGCACACCAGATTGGTTTCTTGGAATAAAAACATTTCTTCAACAGCTGAAGTTAGGCTTCAGTGCTGCAGAAAGAAGCCAGAGATTATAATTGTGATTTAAATGGGGAAAGGTCATGAATGTTAATGTCGGCACAAATATAAAAGAGTTAGCAGGTTTTATAAAAAAAATAAGAAAAACGTAATCAGAGAGCATTCAGAGAGCACAATCCTGAGATTGGAAATGTCTAGTTTTACATTACCATCTATATCTAAATCTATGAGAAGCATCACAGCGAAAGACAATGCTGCTGATTAAAGCCACATTATGTAACTACTATATCAAAGTGTAACAGCTTAAAAACTCTTCTGATGCTACACTGACTTGCAATAGGGAGAATGGTGCTAAATCGCAAACATACTGAATCTTACATTATGTTGCTTTAAGGAACGGCAGCTGTGTTTCTTTGGAGATATACCTGCAGTTTATTCTGCCCTGGCACAATAAGGCTTTGTGCAGAAAATGTTAAACATGTCAAATGCCTCTTAACCACTGAATGTAGGTGAAATTAGAGCTGCAGCTAATTATTATTTAAATTTTTTATTTATCTTTTGTGTCAAAATGTCAGAAAATAGTGAAAAATGGCAATTATATTTCACCAGAACCCAACGGGATGTCTTTATGTGTCTTGTTTTCATCCAACAGTCCAAACGAAAAGCTGCAAATCTTCACATTTAAAAATCTGGAACCAGCTAATGTTCGGCGTTTATACTTGTAAAAATGACTGGAACAATTAACCGGTTATCAAAAGATGCAGAATTTTACGACAGTTGCCAAAACGATTATTTTTTCGGCTCTGAAATATTATCAGCATTAGCAGATTCTGCAGCGCATCATCTTAGAAAGAGCGATCGCAAAGTCTTTACAAATGGCCACACGGTGCTGCTATTTCACAAAATTAAGAAGCCGTGCGTTACCTCATGTAGCAGGTGCTGAACGCTCAGGGTGTAGCACGTCGGACTTTTGTGCTAGAGAATTGAGTTTGTGTCCCATCACGGATCTGAAATCTGAAAGTGTTTTAGTTGCCTAATCATACACACACCTTAATCTTAGCTTATTTTTAATGACCGCAATCTTTTTTCCAAACAAAGCGTGCCACAGTTGGCTTCAGCAGATATGATAAAACACCAAGAAACCTTGTCACTGAGCGTAAACATTTTGTTAAATGCAATCGTTGGTCTCGCAGAAACGTCCAATATGTTCTTTTGTGGTGATAAGGTTATAAGAGACAGACGTACAGATGTGAAATTATTAACTACCTAGAAGTCTTTATTGAACATATTCATCCCTCATTTGCTCTTTAAATCACAGCCTGGCATTTCCATCTCGGAGACAGACCCGGTGTCTTTTTGAATAAGGCACTTGTGAGAGAGAAAGAAACAGACAACTTGCTGCTCTCTTTTTACTTTCTATTCCTTTATTTTGGGCTGTCTTTTTCTTGACTTGGTGAAATTGCCGCTTGTGGCTCTGGGGAAGAAGACCCACACACACATACAAAAAAAAAAATGGTGTTTGGCTCTTTCTGAATTACTTGACTAGACCCTGAAAGAGAGGACCCTTTGTTGGCTTCCTCTAGGACTGCCCTTGAAAGGCTCCTATTGTGTGGTAAGCACTGTGATATAATGCAAGTGGATTTAATAGATTTAATGGAACATGCAGACATGTTCTGAAGCCCTCATGTGCTGCCTGTTTTTACGAGATCTGAACTACATCTCAAAGAAATGAAATGAGAATGTCAATGCTGCGGTTCTCCAGAAGCATGTTAGCAAGCTTAGATTTTATGGGAAATATTCCTGATTGTGTGTTTTTACACCACCGACGGCGTGCTTTCCTATCTTCTTTTGTGATTTCTGTATTGCTTGATTATCCATTTTCTGTGTTCCACCTGAGTTGTGTTGGAAGTCAAGGTTAGGCAGAGCGGGGGGAGTTGAATGTCAGCGATGTGTTAGCTTTGTTTTCATTGTGTTAACAGGAGCACAATGGCACGATTGTGTGGCCATCTGAAACCCTACACCTACCCAGAGCTTTCGGGGGTCAGAGGTGGGGGAGATGTGTGTGCCTTTAGCCCGACGGACCATGCATTTTGAAAGACCCAGAAACCAAAGAGTAATCCAACCAGCATACCATCAAAACTATCCTGCTTCACCGGCTCGCTCACACACCAGATCTACTTGTAAAACGCTCTCATTTACCAGATATAAATGATGCATTTTTCCCCTTCCAATCGTTGCTTTGTAATCTGTCTCATTATTTTAAGGTGCCATTTGAGGAGTGGCCCGCCTCTTGAAACCCCTCAGTGTGATGGACAAGACCATAAAGCAGAGCAATAAACCTGAGATGAATGTTATATCTTAACACTGATAGAGGCAATTAAGTCCATCATAAGCGAGAGAGGGAACACTCTTCTCTGGGGACTCATTCACTTGCATGGTTTAACATGATTCCCAGCTAAATCCCTTATTTTATTTCTCCTCTCAGCTCAAAGCTTACAGTTGAGCACAAATTGAGCTGATGTGTTTTGTTTTTTTTTCACACAATTTGGTCTTTCTGTCTGATCTGCCCTTTTCTGTCTGTCGTCATGTGTCTCTCTCTCTCTCTTTCTAGCTATCTCTCCCTTCTCTCTCTCTCTCGCCTCCCCATTTCGCCGTATTTGTCATGGTAATGTAAAAAAATCTCAGCTGCTCCAATTCATTTCGTGCTCTTTCAGTTGAGAAAGAAGGGCAATTCTGTTTTTCCTCACTAGTTTCTGTGTGTTGAGCTTTAAAGGTAATGAAGACCATATTTCATCTGCATGGAGTTATATGACTGGGCGTGGCTGAGCAGGTCTGTTATGGGAAAATAAATATTATGGAAGGTCTAACTTTGTTATCTTTATCTCGCTGGGATCAATGTGTGTATTATTGGACAGGATACATTACACAAACACGTCGGCACGCATGCAATGTGCACACATTCAGAGCCAAGAATTTAGGTTGTCTATACAGCATGCAAACATGCACAGACATAAGGAACACATAAAGGTGAAATACACATGCAGCAGCAGAGATATCCACACACACACACACACACACACACACACACACACACACACACACACACACACACACACACACACACTCACACACTCACACAAACACAGGCAATCCATATCTGCTTTACACCACACCATCCCCCATACTCTGTGCTTTGGGTGTGTGTGCGTGTGTGTGTGTGCGTGTGTGTGTGTGTGTGTGTGCGTGTGTGTGTGTGTCTGTGTGTGTCTGTGTGTGTGTGCCTGCCAGCGAGTCACTGAATGCTCTAATGACCACAGTCCTGACACAGGTATTTTGACTGCTGCCTCTTTCCATCGGCACATTGACTGACATGCGATTAGTTACGCTGGGCTGGAAAACTAGGGAGGCGCACAATGTAACCATGAAAAGAAACTAGAAGGAAGGTTAAGTTCTGCTCTCTCCGTTTCTCTCCTGCATCATCTTTCTTTAGATATAAAACATCCCTGGCCGCAGTTACTGGTTGTATGATTTGGTATTCAGTACGTACAGTAAAGCACAGCCTTGCTCACAGCGACCTTATGAGAAAAGCTTCTCTTGTAGATCAATGCAGGTTAGCAACGCTGTAGCACAGAATGCAAAGTAACCGTCGTAGTAGGACTATATAATTGATACGAAATGACATAAAAAAGCTTGTAATGTAGGGCTGCACTGCCGTGTTCCTGACCTCAGTTAGTGGGTCCCGTGTATATATATATATATATATATATATATATATATATATATATAAAGTCACTGTTTTTGCTATATGTTACAAATAATTCAGTGACAGCGGGCAGGTGACTCAATCATTAGTGCCATAACTTCCATAGTGCATGATCATTTCTTGATTATCCCAAAGAGTTCCATATCGTGAGGTTATACACATTGTTCATTTGGGAAAAAGAGAGCAATGGTCTCCAATCAGTACTAACAGTATTGGCAGGTACAGATTAGGTATTGGGATTGGTTCCAGGAGGAGAGGAAGAAATGGATCCGCACAACCGTACTCGTAAGATAACATACGCTATAGCTACAGGTAACGTACTCGCAAAGTACACACTAAACCCGACACAAAAGCAAAGACACAAACATATGAACACGGATTCATATGAAGCACAAACTAGCACAGAATTAAAACACTAAAGTAAAAAACCCAAATCTTATTTCCATTGTGGCTCTGAATAGACTGGTCACATGACCCATTATTAAGAGTATGCATTTGATCCTGAATCATAACTTTCTCTAACTTTTTCAAACGTTGTATAATATCATTTTGTAAGAGAAACTTATTCTTTAATGTACTGATGTTTGTGAGATGCCACTGAATGTGAGACCTATCTGAAGGCTCTGGAAAGCTACATTTCTAATATGCTGTGTTCCAGTCAACAGTTGTTTTAAAAGCTCTATGACTGTGGTGCTCTTCCTGCATCAAACTGACATCGGTTTAGCTTTACGCAAACACAAAGCTATTTATAGCAGCTCTACCACTTTATTTCCTCCCCTCCATTCTCCCTCTCTCTCTCCCTCTCTCTCTCTCTCTCTCTCTCTCTCTCTCTCTCTCTCTCTCTCTCTCTCTCTCTCTCTCTCTCTCTCGTATTTGCATTTCTGCTCTGCAAACAGAAGTCTAGAGTCAAGAGCGTCAGTTGTACAGGCCGTACTTGTCCCTTTTCTTTCTCAAACTCAATCTCAAAATGTCATTCCTCGATCCCTCGCTCAACATGACTCCCCTCTCCTCCGTCTCACTGTAGCTTTCCACCTCTCTCTCACCTTCACACTCTCCCCCTACCTCCCCGCTTCACCCTCTATCCCTCTCTCTCTCTCTCTGTCTGTGTTTTCCTTTTCTCAATTGTTTTGCTGTAGATTTGACCGCCATGATTAATGACCTCAAAGCCTCAGGAAAGCAAACAGAGAGAGAGAGAGAGAGAGAGAGAGACGAGAAGCTCGCCCTTCTCTTACAAACCTCCCTTTTTCTAATATGTCAACTGTTTGTATGTTCACACTGTGACTTCTGGAAAATAAATCTACATAATATGAGTCAGATTTCATATGTACACATTTTTTATCTGATTTCTGCAGCTTTCCCCGACAATTTCTGTGAAGCCCCATGCATTATTAATTTAGTTTATTTGGCTCGTTAAATGTATACATTTTGTTATCATGCAGCTCTATACGCGTGCACTGCATGTATAGCTTTTGACATTATTTCAGAGCTTTTCTTATCCTCTATTTATTCAAAATGCTAAATGAACATCAGAGCAGGTACTACAGATGAAATAAACTTCTTGCTCAAGAGCAAATTAATAACGCACAAAGGTACTTTAGCTGTGTGGTGTGACTTTTATAGTCATTTCTTTTCTGTCAAATATACCATATATAATGTGGAACTACTACTACTGTAAATATACTACGACAATATGGTATAATTAAGCTGGTTAAAGAAACAGTTCATATCGTGAAATAAACCAAACAAATATAGAAAACATAGTAATTAAGAACAGAACAAAAGGTTTTGGGGCACAGGCAATTTGACAGCTTGACTTGGCTTGAAGCTAAAGCTAGCAGCCATTGATCTTAGCTTAGCATGAAGACTAGAAGCATAACCAGTCAACCCTTTTTGTGTATTTGCAATGGTTTTTTACTCTTTAGTCGGTGTCAGGCCGGTTGTTTCCGCCTGTTTCAAGTCGTAACTCTCAGTAATAACAGCAACACAGCCACAGACCTTCCTGTAGCAAGAGTACACTACGCTTAACTGACCAGTTGCTAACCACAAAGAGGCGGGAAATAATTATATTTACCTTTCCCCTCGATTTAGATATTGTTTGTTATTCTAACGACTCTGCCCTCAGTGACTCCTTCGCATTGAGAACCACCGCAGACTCGGGGTTTGCTCGTTGACATTCTGTATAATTGTTTTCAACTTACCCTGTTTTGCTCATCGACATCTGGTTTGCAGGTGTAAAAACAACCTATTCCAAGATACCGTCACTTCTCGCACCATGTGATTATCACAGTGTGTAAAATCATTTTCCAGGAGCAATAAAGAAAGTTCATTGCAGAACTCAATGATTATTCCTCCAGCAAACTAATAGTGCTATCATCATCTACAGAAATCATTGCACTGGAAGTAACAGCTTCATCAGCGTCTGAATGATAATGTTGAGATGGAATCGGGTCTTCAAATTGAATAATGTTGCAAGGAATTGTCTTTGTACTGTAGTTTGTTTGGTGCTCTGACTGAGTCATGTATAAAGATAGAAACAACAATGCAAGAAAACTCCACAGTAGATTAATCTGACATTTGAATGGAAGACATTCCAAAAGTACAGTACAGTACATTTAATTCCCTGGAACACATTGCTTATTACACAAGGTGAAACATTGCTATAAAAAAATATATTTTTGGTCCCTGCACACAGCTTGAGAAACACACCTACTAAGTTACTCTAGGCACATATCCATCCAGTTACTTGACCTTACAGTAGCAGCTGTAATTCATCTCCGCCAGTACTAGCTGTCTTGAGGTGTGTTTTGTTTCCGTTTAAATGGCTGGTGCCCAATAGTGTCAGACAGAGAAGCAGGGAAGGCCTCTGGGAGTGTGTGTGTGTGTGTGTGTGTGTGTGTGTGTGTGTGTGTGTGTGTGTGTGTGTGTGTGTGCATGTTTATATGCCTGTGTGTTTCAAGCTGCGGCCTCTGGCTGTGACCCCAGTGTTAATCACACTACAGCCAGAACAACCACAGGCTCTATCGCCACTACTGCTCCTACAACCCTCCTCCTCCTCCTCAACTCTATTTCTCTCTCATTCATGCTCTCTGTCCTTACTCTCTGTTGTTATATATATATCTCTCTCTCTCGACCCCCCCTTCCCTACAGTACCTTTCCTACGTACTCCCACTTATACATGATCTCTACCCACTCCTTCGCCATTAGCTCAGGGGTACACCCTCATCTTTCTCATCCCCATAACCTCAAACCGTCACCTTTCCTCCAGCCTAAGCCTCCCCTTTAGGCTTCTTGAGCGCTGTGTTTCTGAGTTCTGGATTAGCCGGGTTGACACGTCCTTGTTTCTGTGTTCAAAGCGCTAAAGGCTCTTCTCACCCTCTTGTGTTTGGGTAGTCTCGGTCACCAGCTGGGCGGCTGGTTGGCAGGGTTGCTAAAAGTGCCGATTAGGATGATTGGCTAAGTGGGAAACAGAATCTGTGTCGGAGATTTACGTATTTGTCAAGTCAGTATTTGTTTTATGGTCATAATAATAATCCCCAGCTCCATTCTTCAGATTTTGGAAAACCCGCACTGAGGCACAAATGACGTCTGATCAGAGCGAGGAGCAACAACCTCCTACAGCTTTCCAGAAAATGTCAATTCAATAGAAATCTTCTTGAACACTTTTCTTTGAGACTGCCCAAAAGTAAACACGGAAAGTAGGTCTCTGGAAATCCCTACAGCTCTTGTAACGAACTGCGCGGCACAGCAAATCAATTTCTGGGTCAACTCCTGGCTGAGTTACCTGTCATATGTCGTTTGATTATGTTAATGTTGCCTTTGATTTGATTTGACTGGCCAACTTGCATTCTGACTAACTACATGGCTGTTGGTACAAAGTCGTGCGCTTTCAATGTTGTCATTATCACTTTGTTGTGCCTTTGTCGCCCCGTGACACCCAAGGAATCACTGCACAGTTAGGTGTGTGCACACTTACACACAGAATCTCAGGCTGTCGGCAAGCTGAGACAAAGAGTGTGAGTTACAGAAGCTTTGACAGGGCCTAATTATACGTGTCTCTAATGAACTGTAATTACTGGCATCCACCAGAGCATCGAGGTCTTTAAGCCGAGGACTCGCAGTCATTAGGCTGCTGTGTTACACGGTTTCTGTGTCTCCACTGACTGACTGAAAATCTCTGCTTTCTGTCCCTGTTGTGATGTGTCGGCCTTTGCATAACTCTTTTCTCATGTCTCTCTCTCTCTCTCCAGTTTGATGGTGACAACATGTACATGAATGAAAACAACCATGAGTTCCTCCCGCCAAACCAGGTGAGTTAAAATTGCCTCTAATGGAATACCTGCTCTTTTCACCTTTTCCTCTTATTTCATCTGTTCCCATGATTGTTGCCTGAGTTGCTGCAGGAGCCATTTTCATTCCACCGTTGTTCAAGCTTGTTAGGACGGACGACAAATTGTTATCACTGAAACAACCACAGAGTTATTTGACATCAGCTGAAAGCAAAGGGACTGGAATCTCTCAAAACATATTCCAATTAGTTCCCCCATGTTTTATGCTGACAGATATTCAATGCTTTCTATGGGTGAAATATTCCCTCAGGATAATAATAATAATATAAAATAATTATGTGTTATTCGTCCCAGTGTGAAATAAATGGAAATACATTTCTTCTAGTCCCTGAACCTGGAGTCTAAATACAGGCAAATGACTTCCAAAGGTTCCTGTTTTTATTGTTTATTGTTCATTTGGATAACCATTAGTTGTTACCTTGGCAACAGCTACTCCTCCTGGGTTCCATTTTAAAATGTCAAGAACTCAACACATTTATTTTGTTACTCACGCTACATACAGTAAACACTGTAAACATGTAAACATTCAAACACACAGAACAATTAATAGTAAGATATTTAAATAATAATACATCTCAATTTATTAACACATCCTCAAAACGGTTTTTTTGTATTGATTCTGAAGTACACAGATGCTATAGTTGTTTTAAGATGTGACATAAAGTGTAAAAGTTGTGATGGTTTGTCTAGAAAAATAGAATATGTGTTGCATTTTATACGCTGCAGCTGGAGTCTATCTCAGCATGCATTGGGCAAAAGCAATTAAACAGGGTTACTAGTCCATCACAGTCTACATCGGACTGTCGTAACCACATTAAGTGAGTACATTCGGAGGAAACCAGCAAAAAAAAAATCTAAATTCCAAACAGAAAGCCCCGGGACCGTCTTACAGTGTCAACCATTAACCTAACTCCGCAATCCTAAAATTCAAATTCACTTCATTCCAATTATGCAATCATCCTCTGTGCACACAATTTTCACTTTGGTAAAAGCCAAGCTGAAAACTCTGCTTCACTCTGAGAGAGTTTTGGCCTCATTGCAAAGGATTTATTAAGTTAGAATAGAGGGGGAGTCGGCGCTCTTCTACAGTACATGGCAACCATGCCAGATACACTGTAGCACAGCTGGTCGGGAACAACTGGGAGACCATATGGTTGTGTTTGGACAGGGGGATTTGTGGAGTTTGGGAATAAGCCCATCTGACATACGCAGGGGAGCAGGGAATTTGTCCCTGTCAATTGCAATTATTAGAACCTACCCGTAGGCTACAGTAGTTGTGTGTTTCTGTTACATTTGCTGCTTTGCTTAATTTCTTAATGCTCCGGTTTGTTAAAGAGTGGCTCAAGGCCCAGAATGAGAGACAGAGCTGCTTATGCTGCTGCTTGTACATGATTCCCTAAGTTTATTTAGATAACTCTGACAAACAAATATGTCTGTAACAAAATGATCCTTTCAGTAGGATAGTGCTGTTATCTGTCACATTTCTCATGCTGGTACTTGGCTGTCTGAAAAATCTTAAGAACCACTGCTTTTATCGCCCATTTTGTTTCAGTTTGTTTTGTTCATGTACTTTTACTGCAGTGCTGATTGACTGATTACAAGTTGTGCTGATGTGCACAATGTTTTTTTTTTGCTGAATTACTGAGGGACAGATAAAACATCGCAAATGTGGCATGGAAGATAGACAGAGAGAGAACGGCAGAGAAAGGTGGGGATCAAGGAAGCAAGAGAGAAAGAGACAGAGAGAGGAAATAGCGTGAAACGCGGTGATGGGATGAGAGACGATTTTGCTGTGCTCTGTGTTATACTTTGTTTACTCAAAGATCCCCTCATATTTGACATGTGCCTTGCTCTATTCTCCGCTTCACCAAGTTTAGCCTCTCCTTCCTTCTGACAGCTTGAATCAGGGAGGGCCTTAGGGGTGGACACACACTCTGACAACAAAACAGAAATGAAAGAAATAGGAAAAGAAATCACTGATCTGCACCTCCTTAGCTGTGTCCTAATTCTACACTACTTACCAACTGTAAGCAGATTTAAAATATGTACTGTGTTCACACAGGAAAAGTCACAAAATATATTTAGAAAAGTCAGTATGCAGAGTAAAGATGCTTCTTCCTCATTATTTACTGTATTAGCAGCTAGAACACCATTTCCTGTTTAAAATACAATTTTAAACAGGAAATTGCTCAATACTTGTGCCGCCAGATGTCAATCAAATTGCGACTTTAGAATTCAACTGCCAATTAAACTTAACAAAGAGGCAGCAATATATATTTTTTTATGTTTCTTGAGCTGCACCACCCACTATTAGTTTGACATTTTATCCAGCTGTGAGCAGCTTCTCAAATTTCTTTGTGCATTGCATTGTGGGAGAATACTGTGCATCAACAGCGCACATATAAAGACTTATTTTGTTAACAATCTAAATTATTGTGTCACTTTTCCAGTGTGAATATGCTACATACTACATATTTGATTGATGTCTATAGGCGTATGTGTTGCATAATTTACATTAATTAAAATTGGTAAAGTGCATTGATTTATTTTATGCTAAGTGTGAAAAGGTATAGAGTATTATGCAATTAGTGTATAGTTCATATGCTAGTATGCATAGTTTCATTGTGTTTGACTATAAACATGTTTATGCTTGTGTTGTTTGTGCGGAGATACAAATGAATATGGTGAAAGTAACAGAGAGATAAGACAGCTGCAGGGCAATCTTTTTATTAACTAGTTTTATTCCTGAAGAAACGTGTTGTACAGCATATACTGTACAGTAGCTGTATTATTCTCAATATATTCCATTTTGAATAAAAACAAATCATATTGCCTAAAGCTCGTTTTTCTCTGCTTGCTGCTTTATAATCTCACTTTACTTCTCTATCTTTCTTTCTCCCATTCTCACTAACTCCCCCTCTTCTGCTCGTTTTCTCACTCTGTTTCTCTTTTTTTTCTCTTACCCCCCGTTGCATTTAAATGCATTTGGGTCAGCGGTTCCGCCTCCAAACTGTGAAAGTGTGTCTCTCAGTGCTCTACTGTCTCTCACTTCAGTATCTGCATGTAATCGCTCTATTTAATCTGGCTCACCTATATAGATAGATACTTATTTTTTTTACATAAGGTACATTCATATAGGACAGAAGCATGGCCCCTGTTGAGTAACTCTGGCCAACTGCATCGTACAGTGAGATGGGTATGTTCTCGTGATGAGTCACAAGGAAACGGGGTCAGTGCCATTGTCATATCGATGTTCCCATGAGCATTGTAGTCTGACCCTGCTTAGTTCTCTGTAGTGTTTCTTCTAGTCTCTCTCTACCCCCCCAGCGGAGTGACAAAGTGTTACTGATTCAATGACAAGGTCACGGACCCTGGTCTTGGCATCAACAAGCTCTTTGTCTGCCCCTGTGGCCACTGACCATTGTCGAGGCAACAATGTAGAAAGAGTAACCACGTCGAGAAGCTCCGGCTTGTTCCAGTGTCTTTTTTAGAGGTTTGATCTAACCCTCGAGCACAAAAAGAGACACTGACACCAAATCTCCACAGTGGAAAGCGGAAGACTAGCGAGTAAAGAGAGCCTTTTTTTCTTTTATTATTATACAGGTCTTAGTAGACCTTCACCTGAAGTGGTATTTCTCTTTCTAATACCAAACAGAACAGTACGGAGCGATGCGATGCGATCAAAGATAATGCACGCATTGTGGAGATGCCTTCTCATAGCTCCGCAGCAAAGTGAGAGAAACAGTATACTTCATCAGCACTTTACCTTGACAATGCTTTGCTTTGATGTCTTTCTCCCTGACTTATGAATTCATTTAGCAGAACTGCTGTTTGAGAGAAATATGTCACAGAAGAAAAAGAACACGAGTAGGAAATGGAAGTAGGGGAGGGGGTGGGGGTGGGTTGCAGGGGGGAGAAAGAGAGATGGAGAAACTGCACAGGGGAATAATTCGGCTAATGGAGTGACTGTTTGGATATTCAGCAGAAGTAGGAACAGAGATTATGATCTTGCAATTAGCGTAACAAGGTTTTATTGATTGGCTGCCGCTGTAGCGTCTTTGCTGCCAAGACGCTGCATGTGGTTTTAACATGCACAGTGTGTGTGTGTGTTGCCCAGCCAGTCACACTAGTCCTACTACTTCTAGAGCAGAATCTAGCTCCGTGTTACCGTCGAGCTGTGGCCATTTCCTGAGCATCAAAGCTGAAATATTATGGATTGCAGAGTTGAAAGGGTCTGTTTGAATGCCTGATGATAAAGTGGACCGCATTTGCATTTTTCCACTCACTTTTAAGTTAATGCATTTCCCTCTTTCCTCTTTGAGTAAAAGGCAGGTATGAAAAGGCGGCTTCTGGTAACGAGTGATTTGAAAGTTTGTCTGCCTGTTTTACATGTTGAGAGTTCAAATTATGTTTTAACGTTAAGTTTGATGCTATTTTTCGTCTCAGTTATTTTATTGTAAGTCATTGCTGGCAGGGACTGTACCGGCCCCTTGGGTGTTGTAATTGTAATTAGGGAGCTGTTTGAGTGCCAACAGCAGATCTGTGAGACACGGAGAAGCAGAGACAGATTGGAGACCGATGGAAAGAGTTTATTTATATGGCAGCAAACAGATGTGATTATGATTAGTTTAGAAACACTGACATACGGAACTTACAATGAGGCATTCTTGTTATTTTTGTTATTATGAAATGTTTTCAGCGAGAGGTTTAATGGTGTAAGAGCTCTTGTTAACAGATACAATGTCTGTCACACAGTTTTAGTGACTAAACTTGTCGAAACTCCAGTCTGATGAATATGATTAAGTCCTCCTCCACAGCTCCCCCGCGTCTCTCATCTACCCGCCATATGTTTCTGATGAACCATTGTAGAACATGATCCCATAGTCTTTTATGTCCAACCATTGACAAATCTATCACCTCGTCCCTCTATGCTCTGAATCAAAGGCCCATTCCACCTTTCCAGTTTAGATGAGTAATTCTCTTGTTTGGCAGCAGCCCAAAGCCCAGCCAGCCCGTCTGGAACCTCGGCGGAGCCTGATTGGTCAGGTTCAGTCGTGTGTGACTGACAGGAAGCCTGCTGATTGGGGGAGACGGTATCTTCGGATCGTTGCACTGATTAAAGCCTCGCGGCGGCGTTTTGTAAACTCCCGCCGTTCGGGGTCCCCGCACCAGCGCCCTGGCCCTGCTGGTCTGAATTACAGCTCGGCCACATTAGTCTGATTTACAGCTTCCTCCCGCTGTTTAGATTGGAGCTGGGGACCAGAGTGGCAGGCTCCTCCTCCCGTACTCTTCCACCTGCCCCTTTTTTTCAATTGATTCTCCAACTTTGTGCCTCACCACTCTTCACCCCAATCTTCCCAATCCCTCGTCTGTTCTTCTGTTTATGCCACCTCACCTGATTATCTCATTTATATGTCCCCCTGGCTTCATACTTCTCACCAGTTCTTCTGCTCATCTCACCTTTCCCCTCTCTCCCTTACTCCCCCTGTTTTGTCTCCCCCTCTGTCTTTGTTTATTCCTTCCACCTCTCTACAACTAATCTCCCCACTCTTCCCCTTACCCTCCTTTTCTTCAAAGTATCCCCCAAACCTCTGACAACATCCCTTTACCTTTCCCACCCAGCCTCTCTCCCACCTGCCCCCCCACCTCTCCCTCTCTCTCTCTCACTCTCACTCTCATTCCCTCACTACATCTTTTGTGAAAATGAAAACAAAGAGCAGCCTGCCAAAATATTTCTATAGCTGTTCGCTGACGAAGCAGGGAACGGAGACAATGCAGAAAGATGTGCAGGCATATTTGTCGCGGCAGCAGAAAGATGGAAAGCTCTCTCCCCATGTCATTTGGAAACCCTCTTCACTCACTCTCCTCACTCACTCTTTTCCCCGTTTAAAAGCAGTCTGTTAAAAATTCTTGTATGACATGGCACCACATATAAATGCACAGCTGTATATTTGTGTAAAGCCCTCACTCTGCCAAGCTGTCCATCCCCCTGTTGCCCAAGGTGATCAGATGAAACTAATCGCAACCTTAATGTGTTTGTGTAGGCCTTGCACTGTTGGATGGAATGATGAGAGGCCAAACACTCACTCTTGAGCTAGATCACATGCCAGAGTATTATAAATGACATGACATGGTCAGTGTCAGTTTAGCCTTTTCACAACCACATTTTTCAATCTCTTTAAAAAAACAAACTGTTTTTTTCTTCGTTGCTGCAAAATAAAAATAAAAAAGCTATTGGTTAGTAGAGAGAACATTTTCCACTGAACCAAGATTCATTAGCAAAAATACTTGGTTAATTATTGATGCAGTAGGCTATCTTCAAGGTATGAAAAAAGCCCTAAAGCTGACATCGATCCATGTTTGCTTATTTCCTCTGCTGAGAGAAAGTTTAAATGAGATAATAAAATGTTTCTCATTAAACTGCTTAAGCAGCACACAGCAAATATATTGGTTAAAAGCCTGAGGCATACAGCTTTTATAATTTTTAATTACATTTATATATTTGTGTAGTTGGTCTAGTAGTGCAACACAGGTGGAGTTAACCCGCAAATGTTAATGGTCACAGGGAATTGCTTGAAGATTAATTCAGTGCACATTTCTGTGCCTGAATTGTCCTGATACAGTTAACACCACCTAGCTGCTGGTTGTAGTTGAACTAACAAGAGTAAAAGTTAGCCATGTTAGCAGCTCTTTGAGGCTGCTAAACATTGTGCTAACAACTGTTTGAAGCTGCTAATATCCTGCTAGCAGCTCTTTGAAGCTGCTAACATTGTGCTAACAATTGTTTAAAGCTGCTAATACCCTGCTAGCAGCTCTTTGAAGCTGCTAACATTGTGCTAACAATTGTTTGAAGCTGCTAACATCCTGCTAACAGCTTTTTGAATTAGCTAACATCGTGCTAACAACTGTTTAAAGCTGCGGACATCATGCTAACATGCAGATGTTTACCAGGTCGTCTATAATGTTTAGCATATTCACCATCGTTAATTAGCGTGCTAGCATTTGCTAATTAGAACTACGCACAACATACAAACGAGAGTGATGGAATGTAAAGGCTTTTGGTCATTTGAAGTACTGGATAATTTACAATCCCAACTAAAGGATCCCCAATGTTATTACAATTCATCCTTAGGGAGAAATGAAAGTCTGAACCAAATTTCATGGCAATCCATCCAATAGTTATTATATTCCAGCCTGACCAAAGAGGGCGATCAACCGACCAACATTGCCATCCCCAGAGGAACACCGCTAGTGTGGCTAAAGACTACACAAATACGGCCTCTTAATCTGTTTCTGTTTGGGTTTAACTCTGAAATCTTAGTCATGGATAGGCTATGCTGCAATGCTGGAGGTTCTTTTGTGGACACTTTTGTGAAGCATTAAGTGTGAATTGCAGTGCCGAGCTCTAGTGCGAGACAGGGAGGTTCATTGACACTGGAGAGCTGTCTCCTCCACTCCCCTCCACTCCCCACCAGCCTCTTATTAACAATGGCACCAAGAGTACGCAGGTCCAGATGTTAGTCTCCTGCTCTCACCAGCTGTGCCAGCCTCCGATACACAGCCTCATTGACTCTGAACCAGGGAGGGGAGACACTTAAGAACACACTAACACCACACACACACAGAGCAGGCAGTCTCTGACAGTAAGTTTTTGTTTTCAGAAATATCCTGGATACCTAGAAAATGTTCCCAAAAACATTCAAGAGCTATTACACTCCGTTTTGTGCAAGAAGAACTGCACGCAGACTCACATTTGTCAAACAGATTAAATGACACACACACACGGACACACACACACACACGCACTCCCACAAGCCACATGCACTTTACACCCCCCTTCTCCTGGTGTATGGCAGAGTTATTTGTGGGTGACAGGATCCTAACAATTCTCAGAATAATGCACGTTTGTTTGGATGACTGCGCCATCAGCGCTCCCTTTGTTATTTCAACATTGTTAGAGTCAGTCGGTACTGATCCACCAGCCCTTTATTGTGCTGTTTTTTGTCCATTTACTTGCTCTTATAACAATAATTAGTTTTGTCATTCAGACACAGTAGCACCATTGTCCACATGCTAATAATGATTTTGACAGTGAGCGTAGAAAAGTAGATAACTGAAGAGTCATTCAAAATTAAAAAACTGTTGACTGGCTGCTGTTATTTGGCCTTTTCGAGTCTCTGGGCGGCTTCTGTGTACTCATAAATCGGCAGTAGCAGTGGCTGTTGTCAAGCCCCACAGAACAGACAGTGGTGTGCCAATGAGCAAAGTTAAAAAGGCTTCCCTCTCCAGGAGACATGGCTGCTCCGAACAGGAAGAGACAGAGGACTCTAGAAATAACACTGTATGTCTGCCAATGTAACATTGTAATCCTAGATTCACCCTGTCAGGCAATAAGTTTGATTATGGTCCTCATTTGAAATGTTGGATTCATATCTTCCCCCTCCTCCCTTTCGTTTCTGCTCATTCCTCTCCGTTTTCTACTCCATCCACCCTCTTCTCCCGTCACCCACAGCAGTATCAACATCGGCATCACAAACACTCTAGATGACTATTGGGAAATCTGAGCAATCGTGTGCACCCATGGTTTGTTTTCTGACCGAATCAGTGGAGATCACAGTTGAGGTTTCACTGACACCGTGCAGCATCTACATATCATTACTACCGCAAGGCCCTGAACTCTTCCTGTGCACACGATGCAAACCAGCAGAGGAAGATATTAATACAGGTTTATTTATCAAAAAAGCCTGTTGTTATTCCACTTCAGAATAATAACTTCAGAATAAAACATTTCTTGCCAGCATTACATATCTATTCTATTCTATAGTCATTGGGGAGCTATTTAAATGTTGTTTGTGTTCCAGTTGAATGTTCAGCAATAATGATGTGGTAGTTGTTGCTGACAGCACTTCTCAATTCATATCATGTTATTAGACAGTGAGGAGGAAACAGAGACAGAGAAAAACAAGAGAGAAGAGGGTCAGTGACACATTTCCAGTGAATCAAATTGATAAGGAAAGAAAAAAGGAAGGGAAAAGCAACATATGAGGCGCAGAAGGCAGCTAATGTCTGGGCACTCACATCAGTTTGCAGAGTAAAAAGAAAGTGTGCAAGAGACAGAGAGAAAGAGAGGTACAATAAAGGTTGTGTTTATTATTTGATAAAGCCTCCCTTATAACCTCAGCATGTTGTGCGATAGCTCTGGCTCTCCTTCAACTCTGCGGTGTGCCACTTCAAATTAGTCGCTTGTGGAGAGGGCCTGCCCCGTCTTTGCAAAATGCATTAGTACGCCACTCCGAGCTTCATACAGCCTAGGGTTAAACACAAATTATATCATTTCTGTCATCCAATCAAATCACACTGACCCCTTGACCTGCCAGATGAGTCAAATGCATAATGAAATATGACATGGCACAAAAGCTCTGATTCTAATCTGCTCTGACACGCGATCAGATGAGGATGACCTTCTGACCTTGACTGACTGTGAGACGAGCACTGGGAACCGGATACACGAGGGAGAAGAAGTAAAGGAAACATAAAAGAAAAGAAGGGAATATATAAGCAATTAGAAAGGCTGGTTTTAGTCAATGTTGGTTAGTTAATAATCAACTCAGTATCTGGGGTGAATGGGGCCATCTGCATCTTTGAACTTTGGACAGTTGTTATTCTCTTTAATTATTCTCACTATTCCCTCCATATTTTTCCTCCCATAATGATAAATAAGAAGCATTTTGTCACAGAGCAGCATTTCTTCTCACTTAGCTGTAGCCAGGGCTGAAGAGATAGTAGCTGGATTTTATTTCCTAGAAAGAGCGTGACTTTGACATTATTTTGTCCCCGTCTGACCCCTCGCTGCCTCCTAATCTCTCTCTCTCTCTCTCTCTCTCCCTTACACTTTCTTCTCTTCCCACCCTCCCGTCCCATTCATTCACCAAACAGGAACCACAGAGGTTTAGCATCCCCATCCCCACAGCCCTTTTTATGGTTTCCAAACAGCAACATAGTGACAGATAAATAATGCAGCCTGGCTGTTTTAGAGAGAGATGTGATGACAGGGGGATGGGTGATGGGTGGGGGTTGATTGGGGTTCGTGGGGATGTGGAGCAGGGACCAGAACAGTTTTGGCTCTGTGAGGGACAGGCTGGGGTTGGGCCGGCCGAGAGAGGAGGAGGAAAGTGGAGGTGTAGGGTGGCTGTAACTGGATCTTTGGCCCTCTCCCCCTCCCACTCTTTGGGCTCTGCTAGAGAAGGCTTTGTGGTGTGTTGATACCCCCTGACATGATATTGTAGCAGAAGAACAGCTATGGCTTTAATTAAGCCTGAGTTGACTGAGAGAGATGGAGGGATAAAGAGAGAGAGGAAGAGGAAAGGGAAAAAGAGAAGGAGGAGTATCAAAAACAAACAGCCCAATAAACAGAAATAGCAGATCAGGTCATGGCGTTCAGATTAAGCGTCTCAAAGTAAGTGATCTTTGTAGTCTGACAACAGCTATTTGCCTCTGCTGTGTTACATTAAAACAAAAGCTCTGTGTACAACAGTAAACAGGATCATTCATAAATATGCAGTATAATCTTCCTCTGGGAGAGCGATGGCAGAGCGAATGGAAATAGATGATGCTTTCAAATTCTTCCCAAAGATAAATTCTCCGTTTTCCTTGCAAACCGGACTGCGTGGAAAGGAGAGATAACGGGGCCTGACTTTGTCTCTGTGTGCAGAGTGCCGCACGGCGGATACGCGAAGGTGTTGGAACGAAGAGTGTCGGTGGTGATGGAAGTGGTAGTGTGTGGGGGATTTTAAGCATAAATCACCACTGTGACAAAGCTCTCCAATAGGCAGATAAGTGCACATTAGTGGTGAGGCAGATCTGTCATCCTCTGTCTCAGAGCTGTCGGTCCCGCCCTCTCTCCTCGAAACAAACGCTGACTTGAGAGTACGCCAAACTCTGCGACTGTGTGGCATACGAGCAACTGGCCTGCACATGCACTTATGTTCTTATTGTGTGATTTGATTTGTAGCTTAATTATTTCTAAGAGGAAATGTTCACACTGTGTGGGCCACATGTTTGTATTATGACGTTCCTTTTTAGGTCATATAAAAAGAAACTGGCAAATATTAGACTAGGGTTGCAACTAATGATTATTTATTATAAAAGATTGATCTGCTGCTGATGACGTTCTCAATTAATTGATTTAATGTGTGGAATGTCAAAAAGTAGTGAAAACAATACTCAGAGCCCGATGTGACGTATTAAAATGTCTTAATCTTAATAATATTCTGTTTACAAAGATATAAAATACAGAAAAGAAGAAAACATCTTCACATATGTGAAGCAGTGAATCAGAGCCTGTTTGGTGTTTCATTTGTAAAAGGGCTTAAATGATTAATCAAAATACTAGCATATACAACATTTTGCCAAGATCGTGTAATGCTTTTAAAGGCACGTAGTTCTTTTATTGTATATTTAAATTATACATGACAGTGAATCATTTTACAGAATTAATATACAATTTAATATTAACTGGGTTACGTTCTAAATCCAAATTCCTACAGGCATTACAACAATAATCTAAGAAGAAGAAGAATGTACAGATAATGAGCCATTAGCCACAGTCAATATCATCTCCAGAAGGCCTTGAATACTCAGGCAGTGTTACAGAGATCTGTGCCAAATAAAAGACAAGCTGGAAAGCTCCCCAATCAATGTTATTTTCTCTCTCAGTCCCAGACCAACTGTCTGTTCATCTGTTTCTCTCAAATGAAAGGTGTGCTGGTATGTAACACTTACAGTCGAGAGATCTGGCTCTTAATTAAAATGTTACAGATTGTGTTTCGCTCACTGTGCACACTGAGCATACTGTGTATTGGAAATAACGCTCCCCACAGTGCGTGGTATTGATCAGAGGAGGAAAAAAATAAAGGATGTTTCACTGAGAAAATAGAATTTGTGTATTGCACCTTTTGGTAGGAATTTGGCCCTGGCTATTGAAAGTAAACCGATGATGAGTACCTCATAGGGGGGGAAAAGGAGGAGGCTTTTGTTTGAAAAGCCAATTCCATACTAGGACACATGCTGGTCTGTACGATCCATCAAATGCATTGCCTTTGTTTGGATTTTACTTTTAAAGGAGAAAAGAGTATACATTAACCAGAGTGTACACGTGGTTCTGTACATGCAAGCTTATTCTGAATAGAGGCATATGAATAATTTATCTTGCCAGAATCCAACTGGGAACGTCCTTGGTATTTACATTTTATCATCAAGGGCACTGGATGAGCCCTCACAGCAATCTAACACATGACACATCTTCAGTCCGCATCCTTTTGCCAAATCACAAGCAACGGATCGGAACCTGGAAAATGTTTCTGTAGCGCGGATATATATTTATATACACTGAGAAAACAAAAGGTTGATGAACATGCTAGATGATGACTAAGCGCGGCGGCCTTTAGATTACACAGTAGTCACCCGTAATCGTAGAGAAGCACGGTGAAAGAAGGCGGCGATGCAAAGGATCCGAGGGACACGCACAGGGACTCACTTTACACAATGGCTCCAATGTTTACAACAGACAATTTAGTTTCCTTCCAACAATTATGAGGGAAATTGAATCTCAGGAAATGTTCGTTTTCTTGTCCATTAGACCAAACAATAACACTATCCCCAAAGGTTTACAAAAACATCTGTCTTCTAAGGACAGTCCAGAAAATTAATATCAACCGGCTTGCAGGCTATGTCAGGACAAAGTGAATCAAATTGAGGCAATCGTTTTCATTTGGTGTAACGTGTAGGAAGATGAAAGTGCGATTAAAATGCTGAGTCTGTGTCTACATTCTTGCTTCACAATAAAACATGCTAACGCCCTTTTTTGTGGTCAAATTTGAGTGTTTTAGTCTTTTAGGTTTTGTAACTTAATGAAATTCCTCGCATCTGGCTTTGTGCTTACTGCCATAGATTGGCATTCATGAAAGCTATTGCTGTAACAAAAAAAAAAGAACATTGTTGGTTACTATGTACTTACTGTAAAGGTTCAATCTGTGGAGGAAAAAAGACTTGCCCCACTACCAAATCTACAAAAAACACAAGAATTTACAGCTGCTATCTCTTCACAATTAACACACCAACATTACACGACAGCCAATATTTGTCTGATGCTGATTAAGGTTCGTTTCCAGTTAAAAATACCTATTTTATTTATTATTCCAAGCAGCTGAAAAAGCTAATTTATCATTTGTATGTCAACCTTTTCAGTTATATATCTTGACAACATTACATAATGATCATTTATACTCACCTTTATAGTAACACAGGGTTGAGAGAAACAAGAAAGAAATGAGCCCCGTATCCTCTCTCCATTCTTCCATCTCCCCCGTGCCCCTTATTTTCCAAAAGTATCTGTTTGAGAGATAAATGACCACTCTGCTGCCGAGGATGACAGCCTACACAAAGATGATATTGAATTTATTTCAGAAATGTTGCAGAACTGACTGTTTGATGTATACTGCTAGACATGAATCATAAAAATTCTATTAAAAAACCCTTGAATGGCTGACACCAGAATATTATTTGTGATGATTAATTTGACTCAGTCATTACAATGGGAGTCAAGTTGGATCGTCTCACACAAAATTGCTTTTCATTCCCCGTTGAATTTCCCTGCTATTTTTCTTTTCTTCTTGCTCTGAGCAGAACTCTGATCTGATTGGACTTACTGTGTTAGCGCGACAGCACACAAATACAGAGGCTGTTGGTCTTCTTTATTACTGATCGCTGAGCATTGAGATTTCTTTCCGAAATGACACGTTCAACATTTAAAACAAAATTACACCTGATCCAACACAATGACAGATCAGATCTTAAACAGTTTACAAAGCTATTTGTAGAATGTCAGGAAACTGAATGAATTGGTAAACAAGTTGCTAATATATGAATGATTCCTAAGGCTATTTTGGCACCACTTATACATGTTGTAAACGTGACTTTACACAGAAGAGTCATCTCTAGACCATAGCAGTGGATGTATCGACCAATATAGTTAATACATTTTGCATTTATTTGGGATCTTCTACTGACTCAGGTACTCAGGTCAGCTATATGAACTGTAATGTAATATTGTTTTATCCTTGAGTCCTCATTAAGAAATTGAGAATCACTTTTAGCACGGCTGGAACAGGTGTTCATGTTTTCGTTTGTTGTTTTTCAGTTAACGTCAGTTTCAACTATAACGGGTAACCGGCAATGTAGCACAAAGTAGAGTACTATTACTATGGTTACCTGCCGTTTAAACTAAGCAATAGTTAACAGCAAGGTGTCTAGATGTACACAAATTAATGTGGGGAACAAAAAACATTTTCTTCCCTACATCCATGTTTCAAGTGACAGTTAGCTTAACTGTTAGCAAGTAGCAACGCTAACATGTGCTGTTGCTATAGATACTGCGACTTTACGCGGATCCAGAACAGATTAAAACAGTACTTTACTACAATATCCTCCATGTTCCACAGTCTTTAAAGTATTGTTACTAATTTAACAATATTATACAGAAGGTCTGTAGATGTTAGCTTGAAGGAATTTAACTTTTTCCCTCCAGTTTGGTGTTTTGAAAGGCTTTAAATACTGTAATACCATAAGCCTCAGATGCCATTGCTATTGAGAAAAACTCACCATAGTTGTAGCATTCATCCAAAATTGACCAATAATACAAGAGTAAAACTGCTTTAAACCGCTGAATGTGTATTTTGTTATTGGAAGTTTCTTAATGAAATGCCCCTTCAGAGTTGTAGTTGTGTTTTGTCCTTACATTCCACTTACACAGGCGTGTATCTTTGACTTTTTATAAAAGAACAATATGTTTTGAAATGCCTTGGAAGGGCTCCGGTTATCTAACATGGCCTATGTATCCAGGAAATGAAGAAGACTTTTGGAAGTCTTGGGCGCCTGAAATAACTACTCCACTCCATCTTTGAGTTTTATAACTGTAAACTTAATGTCTACATCTGCGACACATATGGAGTAGTCTCATGTAGAAATCAGTTATGACTTTAGTTTGATCCACGGATATCCACTACTTCCTTTTTCTCACTTTGTTCTCTTTGTGTGTCTTCATTAGAGCTACACAGGTCAGTCTGGCGGCGGCGGGGGAGGAGGCGGCGGCGGTTCGGGCGGTGTAAATGGGGACGAAGACTACGAGATCCCCCCCATCACTCCACCCAACCACCCAGAGCCTCCTCTTCTTCACCTGATGGAGCACGACTCTACAGGCTACCTCTGCCACTCGCTGCAACACAATGGGCTCATCAACCCGTATTCCTACCCAGAGCTGCCCACGCTCATGATGTCTAACATGCTGGCACAGGACAGCCACCTCGTCTCCAGCCAAATGCCCTCGGTGAGTAGCACGACGTAGATCCAACCGCTCCGTAACACCAGAAAGCTGATGTTTAAGGATATTTTCAGTAATGGTCACAAATGTTTTAGACAATTTAATAAGCCTTGAATAAAAGTAAAAGTTGTTTAATGCCTCAGAGGAAAGAGGGTTTTTATTTCAACTAAACCCTCTCAACTGTGCTGGCTTATACCAAAACTGTAACTTTGAAGAAGTACATTTTGTATCTGAGATACCCAGGAGGACACGAGGGCAAACTATTAACCCTCACATGTACACACACAAACACTGAACACACACACCATACACTGAGGAAGATACACACTTTAAGGAGGGGAGGCGGGCGGGGATGATGGAATACACGAGAGATTGGACAAATCTGACTTTTAAAATGATTTTCAAAGCTTTTTGGATATTGCAAAACATCCAAAACAGCCATTTAAAAAGAGCTCTCTAATATGAAACAGATTACAGCCCTGTAAGGTAAATGACATGAAGAAGGGGGCTAAGTGGGGGAACTGAATGATTGTTCAGCGGTTGCCATGTCAGCTCTGATGCATGGAGAAAAGGATTGTGGGTAAATCCATCAGCATCATATCTACCTCGACAGCATGCATCGGTCAATCTGTCAAGCCTTCAAACATGAATACGCACTGATTACTACCTCAGCTTCTCACAGAACTGTTCCTCCACAAATTAGCATCTCCAAACCGTAATTGCATTCGTGAGAACTGCAGGAAATAGAGCAGGTATCAATCACAAAAAAAAATGATATATGTAAAGCTTACACGTGAAGCATAATGTATAGGCTGCAATGAGCAAAGGCTCTCCATTTAGCGGTCTCTCATATTGGACACATATGGCTCCGCAAATGATTAAATGAGTGCAGTAGTTTTTTGGGGAAATGTAAATATTGTAATAGAGGTGCACTGAATTTATGTTCGGATTTAATTATTGATTCGATGCTTCCCTTAAAGATGTTGATGGTTGTGCATTTTTATTGATTGCAGCACTGAGAAAGAAAGAAATGGTCAATATTAACAACAATATTAACAACATGTTAACAATATTAACATATCCAAAAATGTTTGTGTTCTGTGTGTGACGGTGAGAATATCATAACTTGATATTGACTCAGATATCACACAAAGATACAGAAAGAGCTCAGCAGCTATGCCTTTCTGTTGATTTGATAGACTGGATGCGGTTCATGATTATGTTTTATGTGGTTGTTTTTGTTTTCTAGTATGTTAATGAAAAAGAAAAGACAATGCGTTATATACAGTAAAGGTTAAATACATACAGGTGCATATCAAGCTGAAGGGACTGTAATGTTGTATTGTAATTGCAACAGTCAGTATATAGCCAAAATACGGCTTGATAAAATCTGAAATATAAGCATAATATATATTATGTATAATGTTGATATTATTCCCCCTAGGTATTGGATTCATGTGTCATTTATCTTCATATTCATTTCACATTTTGGTCATGACCTTTACTGTGGAGACAATGGTTGATTGGCCAGTCTTTCTCTCGGCTGTCGGGATATGTGTTACTGCTACTGGGCCACACTGATTTTTAATAGATGGAGTATTTCAGGTTGTGTGGTAAAAATGATTTATTTTTTATGTTTGAAATGACACACGATTAACATATAGTCTAAATACATACACTGGCAATGCTGGTGCAGCTTAAATGGTATTTTAGATTTGAAAGTGGAGACACAAAGATAGGTGAAGGTGATATTTTATCCAAATTCATTTTATATTCAGGGTTTTTTTTAGGAGCAAATAGATCAAGAAAAAGCCAAAAGAAATTACATTATTATGAATACTCCTTTAACCAGATAATCAGTGATCTTTAAAAAATGTTATAACCTCCCAAACCTTGATATTTCTAACTGACTCTGAGGGGAAGCTCCTTGAACATATACGAGACCTTTCCAGGGCTCCGCTTCAACTTCACTGCAAGAAGCAGCATATAAAGTGAAATCAGACATTTCTAAGTCAAATAGGCTGCCTGGCGAAACTACCAAAGCGTAGCAGAGGTTCATTTGTGCTGAGAACGGAGTGTCTATTAAATTGGTGCCTCACCTTGACACAGTCTGTTGAGCAGAGTAATTAAGCAAACTCTGCAGTTCAAACATGAGATTCTATCATAATGAATACCTCACTTGACATGGATAGATAAATAACGAGGGTTAATTCTAATTTTAAACAAGTATTTGAGTGCTATACGTAGGTAGAAAGAGGGGGTTTTGCTGCTGTTGGTGTACTGTTTGTATGTGTTTCTGTGTCCTCACTATAAACAATATCTCTGCTGTTGAAATGGATCCACTACATCTGGAGGTCAGGCCTTATATTCAATCTTGAGCACATTGAAAAAAAAAAATCCATTAGGGTTCATCTTTCCTGCATCAGCCATTCTATTGTGGTGCTGCAGTGAGATCTGTTTTCATCAGGCAGATTCAATACGTGAGCTGGGCAATGAAAAGAGTGCAATAGAGTTGGTTGAAGAGAGGAGGGGTGAGGATGGAGAGAGAGAGAGAGAGAGAGAGAGAGAGAGAGAGAGAGAGAGAGATGGGGGGGTTGCATTGTGCGGAGGAAAGCAAGAAGAAATTGCAAAGAGGAAAGAGGTAACTCTTATTCAAAATGAGCATATACCTCCAGTTTTGTGTACCTCCTGGATTTCATTATTAGATATTTTAGAGATAATTCGGTTGAGTGAAATAAGGTTATTCTATCTCAACAAAAGGCTGAGAGCTTCTGGTTTCTAAATGCATGCCTACGTGATTCAAGTATGAGGACGTTTGAAAGAACTCCATTGCAGGTACAACAATATAAACATAAAATAAATGGGGCGATTATATAACAAAGAGGATTTAGAGTAGAGCAGTATAACGGCAGCAGTTGGTCATAGTCAGGGAGCTCTTAGACAAATAGAGTGTGTGTTTTGTGTGCAGTGTGAGCATGAACTGTGGGACTAAATGTTTAGATTTAGATCTTTAGGTGGATACAACCGTGGGTTGTGGGTGTGCATGCACCAGACCAATGACAAGATTTTCACATACATGCAAAATAAAGACTAAAGAATATTAAAGAATAAGATTAGTGTGCTTAGATGTTTGTTTTTTCCCTTCCGCGAAAAGACCAAAACCAACCATGCGTAAGTCTGTCTCAAATACTTTCTGACTTCTGTACCCTGTCTGTGGTTTTCAGACCGAAGCCCACGTCTTCCCTCTGACAGGAATAAATATTGAATTTGTTGTGGACTATTTTCACAGCCATGTTCATGGTAATGAAGGAACATGTTAGCCAGTGCAACAGCGGAGCTCATTGGTGTGTTTTTATTAGTTAAAAAACAATGGAGGTCTTCGGCCACACGGACAATACGTGTAAGTAGATCTGAATCGAGTGGTCGACTAAGAAAATTAATCGGATAAACTGTAGTTTAAGTCATTTTTTTATGCAAAAATAGCAAAAAGTCACTGGTTCCAACTTCTTAATGTGACTATTGGCCAGTTTTCTTGTTGGATTTGGGTTTTTGAGAAATTTGAATTATGGTATTTTCCCCTATTTTCTAGATTAACTAGATAATAATATGCAAAATAATCGAATATGAAAATAGTCGTTAGTTGCTGACCCACTTGTTATTAAGATAAATACATTGTTGGATTTATTTAATGGGATTTGTTGACATAAGAAAACTGAATATTGCCAACCTAATTATTTAAAGGTGCAGTAGTTTAAATCCTCAACAGTTAAGCTAACTTCCCCATCCAACCAGGTGGTGACATTTTAGTTTTTTTCTCCTCTGCTGACTCAAAACCTGAACGACATAATTGACTACACTCCCCAAATTTGTAAAGAGGCCATTTTCAATTCCTAAGTTCTTTCTTTTTTCTTTTTTTTTGCTGATGCTTATTGTGTTGCGGTCTGAAGCCCCTCCTGGCCAAACCTGATATCTTTCAGAGAGCTCTTTTCTCTGATGCTCTGATGCACTTGGCAGGGCCTCTCTCTCTCTCTATCACTCTGCCTCTGTCTGGTAATGCCCCCGCTGTCATAGCATCTACAAGTTCCAAAACACATTAGACATTTAATAGCCATGCTCAGGTTGCATTGATCTTATCAATACAGCCCAGAAAGATACACATCTCTGCTGCTGCTGGTGAATAATTTCTGGACTCACAAGTGAAGTGGCCTTGTTGTTGTGTTGTCTGTTGTGCCTTTACTGATACTAAAACTTGCCTAAAGCCAAACTATTTCATTATTGGCTGGATAGATATATTAGCTTCACACCTGTGCTGTGACAAGCTGCAATCTATTTGAACAGAAAGGCTCCATATTCAATTAAGGTATATTTAAGATGCTCCTCTAATTCATATGATCTATGCCTGTGACTGGAATAAATTATCTTTGATTACATTTTGTTTTATGTTCCTCAATGATGCATGCAATATTAGCCATCATCAAACCGGCTCGACTGTGATGTTTTGAATATGTAACAGTTGATGAATGTATAATCCAAAACCCAGAGGATGTCATGTGTATCGGCTATGTATTAGCAGAAAGAGCTATGTGTAAACTCCCAGCTATTATCTTATTTGTTATTTTTCAGAAGCATGAATCCGCTTGAATGAGGGTGGTCTACCGGCTGTATTCATATTCAAAGTCATACTCTTAATTTATTTTGTTAGCAACATTTAAATGTAGGAATTTCCTCACAAGCTCTTTATCTTCAGTTGTTGAGGTTAATTATCAAGTGTTAATCCCACACTGATTGTCATGTTAAATCGGGTGGATGCCTGTGTTTTCTTTTTCTTTTCTTTCTTTTTTACTCGCGAGGCATTAAGTGAACCTGGCAGGTGCTCGCTCTCCAAGCCTGCGTGAATGAAATATGAGCTGCAATGTCAACTGAACTTGTCACAGACAAGCCGGGATGAATTAATGATAAGAGAGCAGAGGTGTGTTTTAATGTGTTCTCTCTCTGATGGAGGGTCTCAGCAAACGTATTATCGCATACTGTACACCTGCTGGTTTTTGTATAAACATTGAACAGAGGAAAGAAATGTGGATTAGAGATAAAGTGATGCATTTATAGAGAAAATCTTGGTCCACTAATTCTAAGTCTGAGAAATGAATAGTTCTGTGCGTCACCTCGACTGTTATCAAGTGACTTTTCAGAAATATTCTAATTAAATGTGTTTAGACTTTTTTCCAATATGGACTTTAAATGTGTACCTTTGCATTTAAAGACTTCCTGCTCTTTGAGGCTTTGCTTTACTCTATACTTTTTATTTTTTATTCCTCCTTTGAAAGACCTTCATTTTCACTCATTTTTTAAAAGGGATTAGAGGGTCTGCGGAAAAATGAAGGAATGTCTGTCGCTCTTCAGCACAGTTCAACAAGCTCGGTGCTACAACGGGACTTGTATTAGTTATTCCAATGTTGATTCAGTCATAAATGATTTTGAATGATCAATGCTTCCAGCTGAACAAAAACATCACTTGTTGTTTGATGGCCTCTTGAAATCCACAGGGGAAAAAAAAAATAGGGTTGTTCTTTAAAGTGCTTCACCCCTTTTTTTTTCTTCTCCTCCACTTTTTTTGTGATTATTTATTTTCAAATTGTCCCTTAGGCTAATGTTCCATTTGGCATTTCACACCTCCCTCTCCCATAAATGAACCATCACAGCCATAAATCACTGGACAAACAGAGACTTGTGCAAACCCTGAAAGGTTCAGAGATTTATGTAACACATTCATGTTTTCCACTTCCTCATTTTAGTACTCCACTGGTAAAGCCTAGCTAATAAAAGGTCCTATTAATATTTCCTGTTGCTTAGCAACGGCAGGCAGCAAGTAATAGCATTCTGTGGAAAAATAGATGACCGATAAGGAAAAATTCAATTCTTTTCTCATCTCCTGGGAGAAAGTGCCTTATTTCTCTGGCAATGTGATATGAAACTGTAGTTGTATATTAAGAAATATCTTAAAAGGAATATAGGTTATTTTCCAATTTCATTGTTTCGGGGGTGGGGGGGGATTTGTATTGCAGCCTGGAACGACAGCTCATCTATTTTCTCCACCCTGATAAAGTCAATTAACCTATCGAATTACGCTAATCAGAGGATAAGGTGCCGACTTAATTCCGTTCTTTTTAATCAGATATTGATAAATCAGGTATTAAATAACACACAGACCAAACTTTAAAAGGATCAGTGGCATAAGAGAAATTGCATTTTTTTTATTATTACAGGTTTAATTTAAACTTGTTTTGTACAAACACAGGCCAGCCACATTATCAAGTGCTATGCAAAATCTCTTCTAATAACGCTGCCTATCGGTGTGATCTCAGGTAATGGAAGAGGATCTCCGCAGTGACAATTTTCAATTTAGATAATTCATCACATCGTATTTCAAAAACAACCGTATAAAAGATGCGTTATCACACACATGTTGTTGTCATCGTCCTCCTCCGTACTGTAGATGTGATCAACAGTGACATTCAAGCAAAGAACAGAAGCTAAAGAAACAAAGGCTGATTCAGCCGCAGCAGATAGCCAGTGTTATGAAGCAGATACATAGATAAGGGATTTCATATTACACTTAGCCACGGGCCCCTGCTGAGATTTATCATGCCATGAAATCGTGTCCATATTGCACTGTGCCCTATCTCAACCATCCATCAGCTCATTCGGCTTTCACCATCAGGAATATTCTGCCCTGGTGGCGGCGGAGAACCGTCCCGTGTCCTCTCACTCAGGGACGTCTCCCCCTGCTGTGCCACCAGCCACCAGTTCAACACAACACTGTCACTCTGTCTGCTAATGTGCACAAGAGTGGCTCGAGCCAGGGTGATTAAACACTTTGTGTATTCATGTAACACGGTTCGTAGGGTGCTGTGTTACTGTGATGCAGCAGCGAGAGGCACAAGCTACAGCCAGAATTCACAGGTGGCGTTCGTCCTTGATGGACGGAGAAAGTAGGAGAAAATGTTTCTCGAAATAATTAGATGATAGCCACAGTTAGAATCACATTAGAAGGAAAAATATGGGACATAATCTCACCAAAGACGCAACATAAGCTTCAGTACTGGACTCTTACACCAGATCCTCATTCGTGTTTTCTTTCCAAAAACTATTTTCTGAGTTGTCTTTGTAGCAAAAAACAACAACTTTACTTGACTATAAACTTTAGTGTTGGTGTTGTGTTGCAGAAGGAAACAGAAAAAACATGTTTCAAGTCTTTTACCAGGTTGATACAATCTTTAGTGTTGTTTTTGGTGAAAATCAGTAAAAACAATACACCTGATACCCACTGTACCGCGACTTGTGATGCACTGATCCGTGTGACATGTACCACAACACTAGCAATGAGTTCATTTCTTTGGTAATCCGCTGTCGGCAGCATTTGTTATAGTTCAAAGCTGCAGAATAAAATAAAGATTGGGAAATTTCTCTGAGAGGATTTGATACACATGAAAATCACATTGCCATGACCTGCACATATGTGCATTTTACAGTTCATTTAGCTGACGCTTTTGTCCCAAGCGACTTACAATAAGAGCAAACAATCATGAGGATACAACTCCGAACAAGCAAGAATCTTGCAAGTACATCAGCTTCAAATAGGTGTAATAATTTTAAGAGCAGAACAATAGCTTCAAATAAGACAAACCAATATAAGTGCAACATACAGAAACAATAGAATAAAAACTCAACGATTACCTTCAAATAGGCCAAATCAATTTAAGTGTTACATACAGAAAAAAAGAATTTTATTGGCCAAGGTGCCGTCGAAACAGATGTGTTTTCAGTCTGCGACGGAAGGTGTGAAGACTTTCTGCTGACTTGATATCAATGGGGAGCTCGCTCCACCATTCTTTTTTTTTTTATGTGGGTTTTATTTGAGTGGTATCTGGCTCCCACTCGCAGTGAGGGAGTAGTGAGCCGAGTGGCCGATGCAGAGCTAAGTGAGCGGGCTGGGGTGCACGGTTTAACCATGGCCTGGATGTAGGAAGGGGCTGATCCATTCACAGCACGGTAGGCCAGCACCAGTGTCATTTGTGTGCTCTTTCTTGTTTTTGTGTTCATTATTTCTGCATCTACATTCATTGTTGTTGTGCGAGCGCATGCACACACACACACACACACACACACACACACACACACACACACACACACATACATCCCTCCCCCCCCACACACACACACATATATACAAAGTGTGTTTGACACGGCAGTCAGGAGTCTCATTAGTGGGAGCAGAGGAGCCTTGCCTTCTGCTGTCAAGAGTGTGTGTCCCTACCGCTCCTCACAACCGTCTCCTACATGCCATGTCAAGCAAGGCTCTGATTCTCTGACGCTGTGCTTTGTGAGGTGAGCTCGGAGACACGCCCGGGCTGAGAGGGAGCGACGCAGGGGGAGAAAGAACAAGAGAGAATAAAAAAGACTGGGGAACAAGAGAGAAAACTGGTGGGAGGGGGTGGGGAGAAAATAAAAGCAGAGGAGGTTCTGACATTAGCAGTAATGAGGAACATGGAGGATGGTGCCGAAGGGGACATCATGACATTACTATCTGGAAATCAACCAGTGCCTTGTTGCTGCCACAGATTCACTCTGAGAGGCGTTCAGGGTGGTACGGTACTTTTCAAACCAGCAGTCAGTCATAAAGGGATGTCAGCCTCTTTGTGCAGACGCTTCAAGCTATACTTTTAGATTTAATAATTATAACAATAATAATAATAATAATAATAATAATAATAATAATAATAATAATAATAATAATAATAGCCACAGTCATTGAAGTACTTTCCACAATAACACACATTTAATACCAACACTAAGGGTTGGAAAGTCAAACATCATAAAAGATGACATTTGTTTCATTTACTTTTGTTATAACTTCACTTCAGTTTTTTGGATCTGTATGGAACAACTGAAAAAGTCCTTTCTAGTTATGGTATGAACATATACAACGTGTTGCCGCAGACTCTGTTTGGCTTTAAGAGATATATAATGGCAAAGTCCATTTCAACAGTGGGGCTACTTAAGGCGTGTTCGGAAATTGCTTTTTCTCCCTTTTCAAGTTTGAGTTAAAACTAATAATTATTTCCTTATGCTGTTAGTTTGTGAGGTATTGCTGTGTTCCTGCCAGATTAATTACTTGATCACAGTTCAGCGCAGAAGGTGCAAGAGCAAGTATTTCACATTTCTCCCTTTGACTAACATGTAATTGGAAGGATTGAAAGTGGCCTTATAGAGTCTTGTTTTGGCAACATGGAGTGACAGCCAAGCTGTTAAATAAAATAAGGTTTTAATAACGTGTTGCTAAATGCATTTGGCTGCTAGTGCACCTGGATCACAGCAACATATCACAGCCTAATCAAAGCCTCCTTGTCTTATTAAATTATATTCTATAAGTCATCTTTACTACTTAAAAAAAACATCCAATTAAGCTTCGACAAATTCTTTAAACACTTGTGTGTTTTCTTCCTAAACATCCCGGCATCTGCTGCCCATCGTATCTTCTTACTTAGCATCTGTCTGATATCACAAGAAGACAGAAGCAGCGTTTTGACTCTGCTTTCATACTTAAGTAGCGTATGATTCATAAATCCACTCTCTTATTAATTCTCCTCAGCTTGTGTAAATGACCCTCCTGGGTATATATAAGCTTGATAAACTGAAGACATGGATGAAGGGAGAGAGAAGAAGAGATAGAGATAGAGAGAGGATGAGCGTGAGGAGGGGGAGGGAGGGAGGGGTGGAGGCTCGAAGGCTCTTTGAGGAACAGAGTTGTTAGTGCTTTGCCCTCGGGGTGAATGAGAAGTAGCTTCGAGCGCTGTGAGGCCCAGGGTTGGCTCTCTACCTAAAGGCGTGTTTACCGCCGTGTTGCGCGGCGGCTGTGCTTTTGAAGGATCAGTCTTGAACGCGCCTCTAATTAAAGCTGTCATGGCTGGGTGCCTGCAGGGATAATGTTCTATTATTATAGTCATTTGTTTCAATTAAACGCTGGGTGATTTTACAATAGCAGCCGTGAACCTGTGTGAGTGAGCCATCACTCTAAACAAGATGGCTCCAGTCAAGCAGGGAGTGGAGAGAAGGAAAGTCTCAGGACTCTCAGAGCAGAAGCAGCGATAACTGTGAATTCAAACATGGCGGGACGGGACAGAGAGACACGCAGTTCAACAGGTGATGTTTCTTTAAAAATCCAAACACTAAAGCATATTATGGGGAGACTGCCTTATCATCAGCAAACACATTTCGCCTTTCATTTACATTTTAAAGTACTAAAAGTGAATTGACTCTGCACCTCATTAAAAACTAATATACTGAAGATTTATTTATTTATTTTTCGGATGATGATAAAAGTTGAAGCACAGCATTTATTGATTATTTAGCATCAAGAGACTGGTTTAATATGATGCCAGGGCAATAAAACCTTGCATAGCAATCAAGCTGCTTATTTAAACGATGAAACAGATGCCACTCTGGTATAATCATCATAAGGACAGAGCAAGGTTAGTTGCTTTACACTCCCCTGGTGTGGATCTCTCCTCTTTCTCCTGGTAGCTGTGTGGGGCTCTCTTCTCCCCTTTTTCTCATCTCTGTGCTGGTGGTCAAATCCCCTTAGCTAAATCAAATGGTGCAGGCAATTGGAGCGGCCGTGAAACCATTTCAAAGGTAAGGTCAGCAGGAGCAGGGGAACAATGGCTTTGTGATATTCCATCTCACACACAATGTGCTACACATAATTGGAAAGCCTTTGTTATTTGACTCCCATTTGACTATGATGTACAAGATGTGAATACAAACACGACAGGCGTAACGATGGCAGAGGAACACGTTCGCACCGAGTTTCCTGGCTTTACATCACAGTTTAGGTCTGCCTGGCTGCTCATCACCAAAAAGCAATATCTAACTGTCCCCTTGCTAACTTTGGAGATGGATTTTAGCACTTAGATCATGTAGCTTTTTTCTTTTTCTTTTGCTGTTTCCCTATTTTATTCCCCTGTTATGTATTTCTGCCTCTCCATCTCTCTTCCAGCGACCTCTTTCCTTTCCTCTCTTACTTTTCCTCCTCTCCATTTATGAGAGTTCTCCTGGGGCTTTACAACAAACAACTCAATTGCTGGAGGTTAAACACAGCTATGACAATACCCAAGAGGACTCAGAATCCAACTTTATAAATAATCTAAATATAGATAAATACAAATTTAGGCCACTGCATTGCACACGTTTTTCAGTTATTGGTTTATTAGTTGTACCACGAAATTCAGCAGTTACCGAGTTAGCTGCTTCAACATAGATTGAGGCTACCTGCAAAGCTCGCTCTCTCAACCTATAACCATCACGACACAAACATATACTTTCATAATTCTATGTCACATATCCAGAGAGACAATCAGTATCATAGGCTGTCTATGTCAAGAGTCCATGAAAAGTCAGTATGAGTTAAATACTAAAGGCAGAGAGCGGTGACCAACCAACGTCCTGTTCCTCGCTGTGCACTCCCCCCCCCCCCCTCCCTCTTTGGATGATATCATTAGGAATTAGCATACAGTACCTATGGCAACCGGCAACCTTTGTCAGATTCTTTCATAATATTTGTACAGCCGTCTGCCGCTCGCTTTATTTAGCCTGGGCTTGATGGCGCTGTGTGATAACTTCTTGCTCTTTCTGTCTCACACAGGTGAAAGCACCAACTAAAGCTAAAAAGCACCCGGAGACATTTTCTTTTTAAATGACAAAGGGATGACTGTTAGTAGCATATTATCACAGTAGCAATGTTTTGATTATGTTTAATAAGCACAAGTCCTGTGTGTGATTTTAGTCACTGGAACAAGGTGAAGCACACTTTCATACCTACGGATCAGAGTCTTTGTGCTTGTGCTCTACTGTTGCAGCAGCTATAAGCTACAGCTTTGACAATCCACTTCATTAGACTTCCACTGGAATGCAGTAGTTCATTTGTTCCTGTATTTTTCTGGTGACTTACTGCTTCATTAGTTAGAACTGAGCACTCAGCTCTAATGGAAATTGACTCAATGCTATGAAATATGAGGGTGAAGATAAAGAATGGCAGATGAAATGTGTGGTTGATTGAAAATAAAATCAAGAAATACAGTGAATTATTTAACCTTTGGTTGGAAATGTATGATCAATGACACGCTTCCCAGTTCAATCTCCATTTACTCCACAAGAATGTGGAAGAAGGCGAACATATAACACAATTTTAGAAATCAAAAGTGTCTCAAAATAACACTTAACTATAACTTTAATAATAGATTGATGCAAGTCCGTACGAGCCCCAGTGACCCGTTTCTGTTTCTGCACTTACGAGGCCGACACCCAGTACCCACAATGCCACGGTGCCTTCCCCCGGTGAACCCCTCTGCTCTGCATGTCTGCTTCTTGTTTATATTAAACATGGTGTGGCTCAGATTAAAGGGTGACAATTTTGCCTGAAGGCTGTTGCTATGGAAATGCGTCTGCTATAGCTATGATAGGCCATTCATGTTTGATTAATTGGTTTTTCAATGCTTCTTGGTTTGTGAGGACCCTTAAAGAGCAAGTCCATGGAAAATGGAAAATTAATGGATTTCTATTTCCTTCTCTTTCCCCTTTCTTCCTCTCCCCCCCCCCCCTTTCCCCCCTGTCTTACTACTTATTTTGCTGAAGCTATTTCCTCATGTTTTAAAAGTGCAGTGATGGTGTTTTGAATTATCATTGGAAGTTGTCGATTGCCGTGGATGGGGGAGGTTAGAGCTTTGGTTATTTGAAATGCAAAAGGAATGTCTTTGTTCATGTCTGCCTTTTGTGTGCAGCTGCTGAGGAAAACACAGAATCTAATGTCGTGTGAATATTATGAGTTTTCAAAGCAGGCCGGAGCCTCGTACAACATTACTTTGTTGTGCATTTTTATTCCAGCAATCTACTGGGACCAATTATGATTATAGAGCCGAGCCTTCATCTTTGAACCTCCACTCGTGTTTATCAAGACCTCATATGCTCGGGCTTTTTCAATTTGATCTTTTTAGCACTTTGTTAATGCGTAATGTATTATTTAACTCATAAATGTTTCAAAGAGCTAACAAATGCTGGTTCATCACTTTCTGATCTGTAAATTGCCAAACATTCCCATTTATGCCAACATTAAAAGCATCCTTTTGGTCCGTGCTCGTGTTCTGTCCTGATGAATCTTGAAGAAAAGCTTTTCATGTAGTTATTATTGAAGATCTTTTAAGATGGCTAAGAGCAGAACTTTGTGAGAGTCTTGATTCTGTAATCACTCAGAAGGGTGTTCTCCATGTGGGGGGCATTCTCCAGCTGCGAGCACCGTTAGTGTTTCTATTTGTGGGCCTAAGTGCAGAAAAAGGTGGTGTTTAACATGGCAGTAAGTGATATTTTTCTCTTTCATAGCACACAGTGAGCATAATATATCTGCAGGGGGTTGATAGAGTTGTTGATCAATGCCATTGATGCAACGGTTGCTTTGCAAGGTGCTGAGATGTCTGGCTTCTTAAAAGCACTAACCAGGTCACTGTGTCTGAAGGACTTGGAGGGTCTGCACTTGTTGCACTGCCTCGTGATAACCTATAGATGTGAATAAGATGTCGATAGAAATCGTGGATCGTACTCTCTTGAAGAGTTTTAGAATTTCGAGTTGAGTGATAACGGGCGTGCGTGTTACATGGCTGAACACACCGCTGACATATTATCACTTTTTATGGAAAGCCTTTTAGAAAACATTTGGTAATTTCTCACATCTAGCAGATACAGCAGCATTCATTTTCATCTCGTCGCTGGTCTTCTGATTCATTTAAGTCCCGTATCTAATTTTAGCTCTGTCTTTGGTCTCCACTAAGTCCTGAGAAAAACTATGTGGCTCTTAAGCTGCTGAATGCTCCACTATATTCACAAGCTGGTCACTAACTGTTTCTATCTGCCATTTGGTGCTGAGCAGGTATTGTGCAAGTGAGCTTTTAGAGCATTTTTGCTGCAAACATCTGCCTTTTGGACTGTGTGACTCTCACACTAACTGTCTTCATCATTACAAGTAGTATAAAAAAGATACTGTGTATAGCTGCTTTGACCTCTCAATGGCTGATTTTTTTTACTTCTCCATGTTTGTATTTTAACAACGGTTTAAAAAATATTTTTTACATTTGTTTGATTGACAGCTGTCTCAGCCTATCACGGCTCGTCGTGTTGACTGCTGCTCTCATCAGATTCCATTCACCTCCAACAAATTGAAAATCTAGATTTTCTGGCTCCGGTAACTGACAAATATGGCATAAACCCAAAGGCTACCAGGCTTCACAATGAAGCTTCAGCAAATTATGGGGAATGTCACAGATGCGATGTTGCAGGTTTTTCCAGCCTGGTTAGTTAAGAGTCAATAGTATTAGCCTTACAGGGAGAAAAGTAGATTCCTTCTTTAGTGTCTGAGTAAATTGTCTTGGTTTGGATTGAGAGATTACATAATGGTTTTAGATATTTAGCTGATTAATCACCTTGCTCCCAGTATTCAACATGTGCCCATGTGTGAAGGTCAGTGCTGACGTCAGGTACCAAAAAGATCATATAAATTAACTTGGCCACAAACTTGCAAGTTTAAAAATAGTGCCTGTTACTGTCTCGACAAAACACAGTGGAAATCAAAAAGAGAAGCTTTCCAATCACCAGCTTCAGTTTCACAATGTGACCTATAGGAGGGTTTTTCTGTCCGTCTAGTTTCTTCCAACAGACACATTTCCCTAATTCTGTCCCACACACATGCGTACTTTCTCAAATTTGAAAATGTCATCTCCTCTTCTAAGTCTTTGCATATTTGGCTAATTGGCATACTTTTATAACATTGAGTAGAGGAGAAGATAGTAAAGCTGGTGTTCTTCTCTCACCCCAGATGCAGGAGATGGCTTTGCACCACCACCACCAACAGCAACACCATCACCAGCACCCAGACGGCGTTCATTATGACCCCGCCCGTAACCACCCCCTGATAAACCGCTCACCTCCGATACTGCCCAACCCCATGAGTGCACTGACCCAGCTAAACCCTCATGTCAGCAGGAGTGCACTGCCTCATGGTTCCCCCTCACCTCCCGGAAGTAAATCGGCCACACCCTCCCCCTCAAGCTCCAATCAGGAAGAGGAGACTGATCCTCATTCGAAGGTACTGACGTAGCAACGCATGTACGGCTTGTAATAGTGGAGTAGCAGGCGAGGGCTTGGCAGTCAGAGATGGTTTGCATGTTTACTGTAGTGTGCAGTCTAAACAGGAATTGCAGGGGTAGCCATGCTTGCGCTTGTTATTGCATTGGCTGGAAAACTAACATGGTTGCAAAATGTTGCTGTTGAGAGGAACGTTATTTGTGAATGTAATGGTGTGGTGGAGTGGGGTGTCACATTTGAAAAGGAAATTGACTTGAAATATTTTCTTCATGATTGAATTTAGGTGGAGAAACCAACTTGATTTAGTTTTAGCTTTTAAAATGTTCCCTTTTTTTTTCTTTAGTCCGACGAGCACGTTTCCAAAATGTGGCTCACACTTAAAAGCAATGCAATCTTCTTTCGGTCCTTTGGTTCAAGATAATCCAGTGGCACACGTGAATAGCTGACAATCCATTACCACTGTGGCGTGTTTGTATGTTTGTTGGCAAACTCCTACAAACACATGACATGAAACTATTTCCCTGAAGTCATTTTAGAAATAGTGTTAAGAGACCTCCTTTATTTACCGACGTGATGAATATTGTAATGAGTTCATTTTGTCATTGGAGTTATATACAATGTGGTTTGAAAACTACCTTTCATTTAAATAACTAATGTATTCAAATGAGAGGAGAGGAGTCTTTCGGTTTATATAAATCTGTAAAACTGCTTTCATAAATTGCCCACCAACCAATGCCTCTGTGGATTTGCTTCGCTTCTATCAGGGGAATGTGAATGAGTGTATAATTGAATCTGCCACATCCACAGTGTTTCAGATTCATCTGTGGTTTTAAATGCTACAGTAGCATGCAGTGATACAGTATAACAAGGAGGGGATCCTTTAGTTAAAGGAAATATATTGCCCTGCACATACATCTCTGCTGTGCTTCTCACTGTGTGTGTGAATAAAAATGATTACCATCTCTCCTATCAGTAAGTAATTCCATTTGCTCTCTCCAATTCACACTGAGACCACATCAAAGCCAGAGCAGATACAGCAGGCGATTTAAAATTCCTTTCACCCCTAGCACGAAAAGTCAGGATTTATGACTTGCTGAACAACTGAAGAATACAGATTTGAAAATATTTGAATAAATTGAAGTAACAGATGTTATTTTTTTTGACAAAGTAAGGCAGAAAATAAATGCTGTCAACTGGTGGCGGTGTCAGAGTGTTGCTGTCAGTGACACATTGCTACACTATTTAAGCGCTGACTAAACGGCCATTAAACCGAGAGCTTGAATTATGATTTCTACATGCTTCATCTGGACACAATGTTATGGACATTCATGATGCAGTTATTCACTCCAGGTGGATTGGGAGGCCTTGGTTCTGCAGTGTCAATAAGTCGTTTTGTTTTTTGTGTGTTTTGATGGTCTTCCAGATCACGGGCGAGAAGCGGCCGTCTTCAGAGATGATGAAGCCCAAGCCCAAACCCCAAAAAAAGAAGAAGAAGAAGGATCCCAATGAGCCTACAAAGCCTGTGTCAGCCTATGCCTTGTTCTTCAGAGACACCCAGGCAGCCATTAAAGGACAGAATCCCAACGCCACCTTTGGAGACGTATCCAAGATAGTGGCCTCCATGTGGGACGGACTGGGAGAGGAGCAGAAACAGGTAGAGTCATATTGTGTACATTAACTCAGAGTATAGAGAATTTCCTCTTAATTGTTCTTTGTACTCAAAGCATGACGTCCGCGTGACGTAAATCTCTTCATCAGAGGGTTTGCGCGAAGGCTCTGTGCGGATGTCTGCGTACCACCAATTTGACACGTCATCCAAGCAAACAGTATAAACAGAACTACTGTACATGTCTGTGGTGTCTGCAGCTGTCCGTGTACGCGTATTTAGGAGCATATCTGAGGCCTAAATTGATCAGTGTTTGATTTGAAACCTGCAATAATAAATGTTTGGGCCATGTGGGGGCAGCGTAAACAAGCTGTCAACACAACACTAACATTACCATCGTCTTCTATGTTGATATGGGGAACTTATTACCCAACAGTTGCCCATTTACACAGCCAGTAGAACCAGAGCAACATTGGAATTCATTTGGAGAAGTGATTCTGGCCACCTGGCGCTGCTAAGTCCAAGTTTCCTTTTAGCTCTGTTTTTGGTCTCCACCAACGGCCGAGGGAAATATCTTAATCTTAACCTGCAAAATGCTCCGCTATGTTCACCAGCTAGTTGCTCATTTTATCCATCTTATATTTGGTGCTGGGAAGGTTTAGTTTACAGTTGACAGCTGCAGCCGAATACGCTATAAGAGCATAAAGTGAACCAACAGTAAAGTTGCGGGCTGGAACACGAAAACATTGAGCTGTAAGAAGCTTGGTAGAGTTTTATAGAGGAGGGGAACTGCAAAGTTAAACCCTTATAATTGCTTTAAGGTGTGATTACAGTATTTTCCAACCTTTTAATCAAGGTACTTAGTTATGACACATCAGGGCACTGGGTAGACCAATAGTTGACAAGCCACCAATCAAATATTATGTGCTGGCATAAAACATTTTAAATGCGCTGACAGGCATGTTTAAATCTTTAGTCAGGTTCACCACACATACCGTAAACTCTGCAGAGGATTCATAGCTTTGTGAGTCTCTCTGATTGACGCTATCAATTCCAAAAGTGTATTACCAACAATATTTGTTTGTCGTATGCTCAAATTGCATATTAATATGTATTTAAGATTTGGAAAATAAAGATTTTTTAAATCTAAATTTAGATAGCTGTCCTCCACTCTCCATAATGACAACGTGCATGAGCGTGAGGCATAGAAAATATGTATTTACTGAATTTAATGCCTTGAAATCATATTCTTTACACATTTGTTTAAGAATTAGACCATAACAAACCATAGAATCAAATGGTACATATATTTTATTATGCAGTGAACATCATATACGGAAAGAAGCAAAAGGTTTGTTACCATCAGTGTCGATATATTCCGCTGAATATTTTCAGGAGTCAATTTTATTTTATTACATCCTGACCTGTGCATATGAAACTACATTTACTACATGAATCAACATTTACTGCAGTTCAGAGCATTTCCACCCAGCACATTTTCCTATTTCATTTCAGCATTTCAGACCAAAGTCAAAGGAGTTTCTATGTGTTTGTGGTAACAAATGATGGTGTGAAATGAATGGAAAACGAGACAGTCTGATGATCATGCGCAGACTCATATTTTTAGAATATCCAGTCGGGGCGCAGCCTATTGGATGTCAAATAAAAGCACCTGTCTCCATGACAAAGTGCAGCCCATTCTCCTCAGCCCCAGCCACCGTCGAATAGACCCTATCTAGCATGTGTGTGTTTTTCACCCACCAAACCTACTTTATACGCTGGACTTTGGAGGCCGTCTGTCCGTTTTATTTGCAGTTAATTTTTGCCGCCTTCACCGGGGCTCTTCACCATGAATCTTCATTTTGCCTCTGACACCCTTGAATGTGAATTCCTCATTTCCTGTCCTTTTATTTATATCTGTTGCCTGGTGATTTGATCATGCTGGGAATACAAGATTAGCAATTGCCTTGTCCTTGGTTTTGCCTCAAGGACATCTGCTCCTGAAATGTTATTGTTTGTGCTTCTTAACCCTTTGTGTCCTGACTTCTTTTTCACCTTAGATGTTGCACTGTAGATGCAACGCTCTCTCTCTCTCTCTCTCTCTCTCTCTCTCTCTCTCTCTCTCTCTCTCTCTTTGCGTCTGTCTCTCTCTTCTCCTAAACGCATTTGTCCTTCACAGTATTACCTGGGAACAGAGACGAAACTAACAAAAGGGCAATTCCGCCATTAAGAATCACCCCATTTATTGTGCCATTCCACAGCTAATTTTTTGTTTGTGCATTTACGTGTTTAATCAAACGTGTCACCTCGCAAGACACATAATTAACTTGAGGTAATGATGTCATTATGGAATGAAACGTGGGACCCTGTCTGGGCAATAACACTGTGATTGCTCTAATTATTCTCTGAAACTAGCGCTGTCACTTATTATTATATAACAAATGGATAAACTTGATAACCGTGTATTTACAGAGTGTAACCGATTCAGCTCCTGCATGCTGATACTCATTAAGGTCAAAAGATAATATCATTTCTCTTTTCGGTTTGAACATCATACTCTATCCACAATTGCTGACCAATAATTTCCATAAAGTGAAACGTATTTGTCTCCGTGAACAGTAGTGTACAGCTTCAGTTTTGATCTCTCGCTGCTCTCGGCCAGTTGATGTATATGCTGTTATGCTTTTGCGTTTCTTTTTCGCTGTAACGTCATCTCTATAAGAGCGATGAGGTGTGTTCTATAATGTCACAGTCAGACCCTCTGGAGCCATGCAGGAGCACCAGAATGTAAACACAGCCCTTCCCCTACACACAGCTCTGTTTTAACTAGACTGTGGCCCCTGTTTCCAATTACCTATAGTACTTCTCAAACACACCATGCAGCAGAATTCAAATAAATGCATTGAAGGCGGTATGTTTTATTGCTGTATTTTATTGAAGAAACGATCAGAAGTGTCATTGTTGTGATTTGTGTTCTTTTTGTGTGATTCTTTTGAGCTTCAGTGTGCATTTTCCCCACTTTGCACGTGTTGTTGTGTATTCTCCAGTGTCACCCTTGAGTTTGGTAGAACAAAGTATTTTTTCTTATTCATGTTTATGTTCATATTTTATTTTTTATTAAGATGTTTTTCGAATGCCTGCACGCTATACAACGTTTTTTTTAATTCCCAAAGGCCTTTGTTTTATAGTGCAAGATCAATGCCTTATTTGGGCTGCGTTATTCCTCAAGGTGACTACATGTTAAAGCTGCCCCAGAAACACAAAAGAACATTTTTCTTGGTTTTGTTATTTAAGATTAAGATCAATTTTACATTTTCTTTTACAGTGGTGGGGAGGAACAGTGATAATGGAGTTGGGTAGGAGGGAGGAGAGAGCTTAGCTTTATTTAATTGAGTGTGCTGTGTTGGAGTTGTGTATCAGTGAAAGGTCAGAGATAGAAGGAAAATAAAACTGTCACTTTGTTTAGACTGCATGCTTAGATATTAAACTCCCTGTATAGGCTACATTTTAGCATCCATGCAAAGATATATATCTATTGTTATTATATATATAGTCTGTTTCCTGCCTCCTTTTGCTCTTTGTCTAACTTTTACATTGACATTATGTGCTTTTTAATTTGCAACTGTCCTCTTCTCTCCTCTTCTCTTCTCTTCTCCCATTTCCTCTCCTCTCCTCTCCTCCCCTCCCCTCCCCTCTCCTCCCCTCTTATCTCCTCTCCTCTCCTCTGCTCTCATCGCCTCTCCTCTCCTCTTCTCTTCTCTTCTCCTCTCCTCTCCTCTCCTCTCCTCTCCTCTCCTCTCCTCTCCTCCCCTCCCCTCTTATCCTCTCCTCTCCTCTCCTCTTCTCTTCTCTTCTCTCTCCTCTTCTCTTCTCTTCTCCCATTTCCTCTCCTCTCCTCTCCTCTCCTCTCCTCTCCTCCTCTCTTCCTCTCCTCCTCTCCCCTCCCCTCCCCTCTCCTCCCCTCTTATCTCCTCTCCTCTCCTCTCATCGCCTCTCCTCTCCTCTCTTCTCCTCTCCTCCTCTCTTCTCCTCCCCTCCCCTCTCCTCTCATCCACTCTTATCTCCTCTCTCCTCTCCTCTCCTCTCCTCTCTTCACCTCTACTCTCTTCTCTTCTCCTCTCCTCTCCTCTCCTCCTCTCTCTCCTCTCCTCTCCTCTCCTCCTCTCCTCTCCTCTCCTCTCCTCTCCTCTCCTCTCCTCACTTCACCTCTCCTCTCTTCACCTCTCCTCTCCTCTCCTCCCCTCTTATCTCCTCTCTCCTCTCCTCTCCTCCCCTCTCCTCTCCTCTCCTCTCCTGTCATCGTCTCTCCTCCCCTCCCCTCTCCTCTCCTCTCCTCTCCTTTCCTCTCCTCTCCTCCTCTCTCCTCTCCTCCCCTCCCCTCCCCTCTCCTCTCCTCCCTCCCTCCCCTCCCCTCTCCTCTCCTCCCCTCCCCTCCCCTCTCCTCTCCTCTCCTCCTCTCTCCTCTCCTCCCCTCTCCTCTCCTCTCCTCTCCTCTCCTCTCTCTCCTCTCCTCTCCTCTCCTACCTTCCGTTTTATCCCTCTTATCTCTCTACCTTCTCTACCTCCCGTTTGTTTCCACCTCCTTCTCCCCCTCTCACCGGTCGCTCGGCTTTTCGGTCGTCGGGGTAATCACTCCCTTCAGTGTCAGCAGGGTGCGGAGTTATTGTCTCCTGTAATTAACTGGTTATCAAACAAGAACATTTCATTAAGGTACAATTAGGGGCTAATTCAGGCGGGACACCTCTGTGTCAGGATTACGATGGAGGCATATGCTCTCCCCTTGCAGCTTTGTTATTTTTAATTTCAACTGACCTGCAGCCTCTGACGGCTTCAATTGCTAATGAATCCACTCACTTTGGAATAATTAGACATCCTTAGGCATGGTAATTTATTTAAAAGTATCCGTCGTTGCGCAAATCATTAGCTGTGTTAAATTGATTTGAAATTAAAGCTGCTGGGAGAAGTTTGGGGTTCATTAAAGAGGCAGCCATTGCTCCATCAATATTTAAGGGATGAGGGGTAAGGGATGTCACTTTTTTTACAAGAACTGTAGTTAATTTCTTAATGGGGATTATCTGTTTTTTATTATGAACATCTGCGGTGTCTTCCTGTATTTTTGGAGCTCTTCATTCAATGCAATCTTGTTCCTAAATACCTGAATGTGAGGGGAAATATTAACAATATTGTAAATAGGGATGAGTGAGAGGATAAACATCAGCTGTTTGAGCAAGAGATTGTATCCGTCTTCATCCAGGTTTGTTTGCTGTTCTGTGTCTATGTCTGTTTGTTTATTGACTGTATGTGTTAGCAGCTGCCATCCTTTGTGCATTTGGCAACACATGAATGCTTAATGGTTATTCTACCCCACCTCTTTGAAAGAAATGACCTCGTCCATGGAGCCACAGATAGTCTCTCACTGAGGATCAGTAATTACCCGCTGCATTCACACACACACACACACACACACCAATACACACACACACACACACACCAACACACGTTCTCCTTCATATTAAAATGTTCCAGAGAGGAGCTGAGATCTGAGTCTTCCTCATCGATTTAAGGGTGGACTTTTTGCGACTTGTTTTCCCCGCATCTAAAAAGGCAATGGCAGCTATAAAGAGCCCGTGAGTGACATGTGATGACATTAACTTGAATTCCCTGTCTTAACGCATCATTTGAGGTTCATTCAGAAGGCATGAGATTGCCTCTTTGCAAATGCTGTTTTGAATTCTTTTATTTCTTTTCTTCCTCGTCTGAATGATTTGCTGGGACATCAGCTCTGATTAAAAGATGAGCAACAGCCTTAATAGAGGAAGAGGCTGGAAAGCAACACACAGAATGACATGCAGCTTCTCAATCCTCATTTAGCTCAATAATATTCCAAACTCCATCTTCACGTTAGTGCGCGCGAGCGTTCTCTGCATTTCATCCTGAGGACATTTTGAAGAAATACATAAATGACTCAAATGCAGCAACATCATGCAGATGTTCAAATATCCTTGACTTGATAACTGTGCTGTGGATGTATTTGATATGTTTTGTTTGTTTTATCACAGAGCACACTGCCAGGTCACACAATCACACCATGGCTCCCAAAAATCTCCTCCACATCAGTCAGTTTGGACCACAGGGTCATTTTAGCCTTTAGCGTCACCTTGTAATCAATCGTTGTTGTTGTTGTGTTTGCTCCTGCAGAGCTACAAGAGGAAAACAGAGGCTGCTAAAAAGGAGTACCTGAAAGCCCTGGCCGCCTACAGAGCCAGTCTGGTTTCCAAGGTAACCACGGGGGTCACATCTTTGATATACACGGGTCAGCGGCGATATAAGGGATGATAAATTAGATGGAGAATTCCTCTCACTCTTATTCCAAGGAAAGGGTCCACTTGCTACACTCAGGGGTTAGCATGTTTGTGCATGTGTGTGTGTGTGTGTGTGTGTGTGTGTGTGTGTGTGTGTGTGTGTGTGTGTGTGTGTGTGTGCGTGGGTGTGGGTGTGTGTGTGTGCTTAGAGGAGAACAGTGAAAATTAGGCCTCAAACACACCCAATTTGCAACCTGGGGAGAAATGAAAAGTAACAGTACAGGTCTTTGTGTCCGTGCTATTTAGTGTGCACATGTAAGAGTAGAAGTGGGCATTACCTATCAATTGCTGTCCTCCTGGTGTTTATGTCCTCCCTGATGGGCCGCTAATGTGTTAGCTTAGGTTTGCTCACACTTACTGCTCTCTCTTTGCTCTAGTTTAGGCAAGAACATGAACAGAACATTGTATAAAAACCATACCCACATTGCAAAATGTATAATATGTTGCCCAAACTTCTTCGTACATGTGCAAGGCTATTTACAATAGATATGAGAGTACAGGGGTGTTTCAATCTGTTGGCGCACAGCATTTCATTTCAGTGTTTCTGCATTGTTTCTTTGAACACAACTCTTGAAATTGCATTAGCATTTATCAAGCTCCTCCTCTTCCCCGTCATCCTTCCTCCCCTCCGCACAGCGCCACACTTCCTCTCATGCTCATGGGCCAAAAACAAGCACCTTGATTAAGGCATGAATAGTTAATTCATCAGCCTCTTCACTGTGGCATACTTTCACCTAAAAAGACTATTCTCATCTCTTGTCTTTGGTGCAATTAGACATTCATGTCAGAGCTCCTATACAGAGGCTTGATTGATGCTATACGTTGGTAGATTGCCAGTCAAAAAACTGACTAAGAAAAATAAACCTGCATCCCCCCCCCTTACTCATTCAGGACCAGCCACTCTGAATGCAGATCTGAATCTCATGATTCAACGCAACTCTCTTTTTTAAATTACCAATGAAGGAATCTTTTCAAAGTGAATTGGGGCGGGTGGAATTGGAGGTAATTGGAGAATCATTTGAAGGATTCACATCTTCAGCGTGCACCTGTTGCCTTTTTGTTTGGTGACGCATGAGGGTTTGTTTGGGAGAAGAAGAAAAAACAAAAGTTTGATTGCTTCCCACTGGCACTTCTCTTGTGTTTCATTTCAGTATAAAAGCTCCAAAGTGCCGAATGGGATTAAAAAATGTCTAAATTAAAAATACGCTCATAAATCCTCATAAACTGTCATTTAAAACACACACACACACACACACGCTGTGCTTCATATATTTCCTCTGACGAATATGAAATCATAGCACTGCTAAAATACCCCCTTTACTAGAAAGAAATCACCCCCATCCTCTCACTCTTTCCTTCTCCCTTCTCACACCGTTTCTTCAGTATTTCATTTTCCACTTGACCCTGCAAATGTATCTGACCCTCTCTTATATCCATCCCTCTATCCCGTTCCATTGATTATTTCGCGGGTTCAGAGGGATGGATGTGAGCCATTACTAAATAGCAGACCGCCACACATCACTCCAGCCCGTCTGACAGTTAATGAGAAACACTGGATGTATTTCATACATACACCACCTCATAAAAGAAAGGGAGACAGAAAGACCTGCAGAATAAATGTGTGTCGGGTCTCACGCCATCAACAGGGGTTTGTGCGGAATAAATAAACAAAGAGAGGAGGAACAGAGTGGTGGTGTTAGCCGCAATGATTTAACACACAATAAATACTTCAGGTAGTACAGAGTATAGAATTAGCGCTGTTATAATACCACCATTTACAAGCGTATTTTCACATCAAATGATATACAGTTATGTAGATAATTGTCTTTGAATGTGCAGATGCCAGCTCTTCCTTTTCCTTTGCTTCATTGACATATTTCTTTTTAGACTTTCCCCTGAGAGAGGAGTCTCTGTGGGATAGAGGAGGTGCAAAGAATTATAGGACAGTTTTATCATAGTGGGTATCAGCTCCATCTGCTATTGTATGCTTGCTCATATCGATCTCAAACTATATTTGCATACTAGACTCACCCTGTAATTTTCATACTCTTTGTATGTATTATAAGCAATTTTCGAGACAGGGTCACAATGCTGGCGATACTTCTTGCTTCAGGGAAGAGCAGTGCAAAACTGCTACAGCTAATTTACACCGACAACAAAGAAATAATACAAATCTTACAGATCCACATCTCGATAAAAGGTCCTAAACATTACGTAAACCCTTCAGCAAGGTGCACACTCTTATTTATACTTAACAAACGATGATTCCGGTTTATTACAACTTTTAATTACAGTATTTGTATAGCCTTGGCCATCATTCACAGTGTTTAAGATAACATTGTACTCAAAGAAATAGCTGAGCTCTGGGAACATGGCAACATCAATAAATCAGGACATGAAACTGTTGTAAACAAGCCAACAGTCCAGCCAGATTCTCTAAAGCGCCTTATTTGGAGGTAAGCACACAAAAATAGACTAAAACTATAAAAACAAAATAAGATCCACATTAAATAAGTGAAATCCCCCGATCAGGCTGAAGCTATTGTAACGACGAGTGTAACCATTTCCTTCTCCTCCCTCCACTTTAGACATATAATGATCCCGTGGACGCAAAAAATGCCCAGACAAGCCAGGCTTCTCCACATATGATGCCAGCCAACCCGCCCCTGTACAGCGTGCCACCTCCCCCCCAGTCGTCGTCGCCCTACCTGGGGCCCGGGGCCTTCCCTCTCACCGACCTGCAGAGCTACGCAGGACACGCCCCTCGCCACTCCCTGTCGCAGACGCTCAGCCAATCACAGATGCTGCCAAGCATTAGTGCCTCTCCCCCTTCCTCCTTCCAGATCAGCCCCCCCCTTCACCCCCACCAGCAGCTCTCCCTGCACCAGAGCTCGCTCCTCAACCAGCCTATCCGCATGCAGCAGGTCCAGTCCCAGCCAATCATCTCTCACCAGATGGGGCTTCACTCCCCACCTCCTGGGCAGCAGGTACAGCGACAAACCGATAAACACTTGCACTCGATGTGGAATAGTTTATACTTGAAGATGTTTGATTGTGTTTCTTTCTCCAGGGTTTTTCCCACCTCCAGTCAGAGTATCAGAAGAGCATTGGGGGTTCCCAGTCTCCCGGAGCCCCTGGCCCTGGTCCAGGCCCTGGAGTGGCTCAGAGCCATGACTGGGACAGTGAATACTGCAATCGGGAGTGTGGCAACCACTGCAGGTCAGTGGAGACAGAGGAGACACTTTAATTTGTTTTCCACGGTGACCTTTACTGCAACTCATCAAATCCCGCTGAAGGACATTTTGAATTGAATTCAACCAAATGGAAATCTTTTTCTGTTTACTCAAAGTAAATAAAAAGTCAGATGCACAGATAGTCCAATCGAAGTCTTTGATCTGCGATCCCTTAGATATAAGCACATATATTCTTGTCACACGTCTGCTTTCACAACATAACTATTGAATAATGGTCAGCTCCGTTCCAGTGAGACAGAGGAGACAGCTGGAGAGGTAATGGTGAGATAATAGAGCTTGTCATGTGTTTGTCAGACAGCAGTAAAAAACAGATGTTCCTAAAACAAGTTTTTACTGGTATTGTACTAAACGGTTTGGCAGGCATGCAGTCTTGCAGCATGGGAAGATATACCAAGTGCCGGTGGTGAAGTACTGTGAAATGTTTTGTTTAATTTACAGGGTTTGGTTAGAGTAAGGCAGCTGAGAGAGTGCTGCTTTTTCAGCTTCAATTGTGACCATCGGGAAATGAAAAGTATTTGCAATGAGAGGAAAATATACCTCCTATTATTTTTTATTCCTTCTTTTCTTTAGCGTTGTGTCTTTGTCTGTAATCTAACCAGTGCTTCTGTTTTCCTTTCTCTCCAGTGGCAGCATGATTGGCAGGGACAAGCCACTCTACCTCACCTGAAACTGAAGATCATGCTCTGTCGACAAATACGACACCGAGGAGTCTACTCTCAACAACCCCCCCCCCCCCCTCACCCCTATCCCTTCTGATGCGCACACTGACACACAGTTCACACTTAACATACAATAACATACATACACATACAAACACTCTCACACACATACACATTCCGTCTCCCCCAAATCACCACCAACACCTTTTTTTGTCAATGTAATTATTGTTTCTCTCAGTTTCTTGAAGAATTTGTGACCAGAGTTTTTTTGACTAGATGACTGCTGTCTGTACCACTTAATGTATTAGCAGTCCTCTTGCTGTTTAAAATTTGCCAAGCACTTATAAGGCCCCCCCCTCCCCCTCCCCCTCCCCCTCCCCCTCCCGCTCCCGTTCCCACCCTCTTCTCTGAGTCGTGTGTCTATGCCCTCTCTGATACAGGCTGGGCTGTGGAGCACTCCTCTTCTGTGTCACCATCAAAGTCCCCTCAGGGACCCCATCCAGCTTTAATTAGAATGAGAAGAAAAAAAAAAAATACTCTTCCTCTTCTTTAATCATTTTAATTTTTTTTTTTTTCTTTTGTTGTTATTGTCGTTGCTGTTTTATTTATTTCTGGCTTGCAAAATTGTTCCTCTTGTTTTGCCAATAAGCGTTGGGCCCTGTACTGTAGAAAATTATTAACTTCTAGTAGGTTCAGCACAGGCTTTGATGTTATGGTAGCTTTGCTTAAGGGCCTGTAAATTGATACAAAAAGCTTGGGTGGGGAAAAGAAACAAAACAAAAAGATTCTTTTTTTAATATTAAAGACCTGTTGAGGTCTACTGAGCTGTCACAGTGTGATTGTAAATATCACTTTTATGGGATCAAATTGGGAATTGGAAGTCCAGATAGATTTGTTTCTTCTTTAATATTACATGTAAGACATTTTGTGTGTGTGTGTGTGTGTGTGTGTGTGTGTGTGTGTGTGTGTGTGTGTGTGTGTGTGTGCGTGTGTATCTGGACGTTAGAATGTACCCCATTCATGACGTGTGAAGTTGAGTGCGTACGTGTGTATGTGCACGGACACACACTTGCGTGCGAGAGTGTCTCAGTGTTCGAGTGTCGAGTCTTTCTCGTGAATTTTAACAGCCTTGTGCAGCTGGATTTCAGAGGAGTATTTCACACTTTCGTTCCTGCATTAAATCTGTGCTCACTGGTGTGTTTTTTTTTCAATAAAGTTCAATCTAAAACTGAATACACAATATGTGTCCTGCAGATCATTAAATGGAAAGAGCCAGGTGAGAGATAGAGAGGAAAGAGATAGAAGGAGAGAAAGAAACGCTGTGAGATAAAATGAGATATAATGTTGCTGGTGGAAGAAAAAAAAAAAGATATTGCCTCAAAAAATGCCCCCCCCCCCCCCCCCCACCTCCCTTTTCTTATTTTGTCTGACCATAATGTCAATTTCGTCGCCTCGACATGCAGAAAGGAAGTAATGAAATATGTGAATGGAGCCATCACATCCACATTACAGTGATTTTCATAAGTTTCTACTTGGTGTTTGGTTGTGTTGATCTCATCTTTTTAACTTTTTGTGTGATTAACAGAAATGCATTTTGCTGACAAAGACATCTGTATTTATCTCTTTACTGTAGCATAATTTCAGTTTTAGTTGTTACAGAACTATAATATTTTAAGTTGTGTAAAAAAAAAAAAAAACCCTGCCAATTGTAGTTATTTTATTTGTAAAGCCAGTAATGATAAATATTTTAAATGATTATCAATATATTGTTTTTCGCTAGTTGCCCATCAGCCATTTGACAGGTTTTCTTATTTATGAAAGAAATTAGATCACTTTTGCTTCTTACAATGGAGGTGTATTTTTATTCTTATTTTATTGTTTCATTTCCTTTTGGTTTGATAAAAAATGATGATGACCACAACAATGATTTTCTTTCTTCATTTTTCTACATTTTGGGTGCTGCTACTTCCCCCCCCCCCCCTTGCCAGCAGCATCTGTTTGTGTCACAATGCTTCTTTTATTTCAAACCTGCATAATAAAAAAAAGTTTAAAAGTGACCGTGCCTGATGCCTCTTCATTTATCTCAAATAACATGATCACACCCACATATTAGTTGTTGTTTTAAATATCCACCAACACCCCCATGACTTACTATACCTTACTGTGCACTTAAGAGGGTCACATGTTTAGGCCTATCCTATATTTATATTTAGCTCAGAGCTCCAATGACATTAGCTAATTAGCCCTGGGTACAGAGTACACCAGGCGGCGTGGATATTGCCAGTAAACTAACTTAACAAACAAGAGAGCAGATGCGAGAAAACGTTTACTTTGCTTGTGAAAGTGGTGCATCGTAGGCGTCTAGTGTGAGATAAAGAGAACAGAGAAATGCAATGTGCACACAAACTCAGGCAACCGTCCAAGTACTGATTTTACCCCAATTGCACACAACTCTTCTTCGAGACTTTCTGAGCGAGAGACAGAGAGCGAGAGCGAGAGAGAGAGAGAGAGAGAGAGGGAAAGAAGGAGAAATTGAAATCTCGCGATCCCCACCGTTCAATGTTTTATTCATTTTACGTCTGCCCGCCGTCTTTTCCTCAATAGCATTGAATTGGCAAATAGATCATTATTGGACAATTGGAGAACCTGCCACTTTGTAATATGACACACATTATATGAAAATCACAGCCATGCATTCTTAATGCATCGCAAGATGAAAGAGGTTCTGGGTGCAGCCACACAGCCCCGTCTGTATTCCTTTTGTGTACATACAGCCGTGTTTGTATGAATATCTGCCTTTGTGTTTTTTTTCTGCTTTTCTTTTCTGCATTTCGGTGTTGCCTCTCCTCTCTAGCTGTAAATGTATTTGTGCATACACGGCAACAATATCTCTTATTTCCTTTACTACATATTCTCTCTGCCGTACACAGCTGTCATTGTCTGTAGTAATACTGTAGTAAATACTGCGAGCAGACAGTATCACTTTGACACTCCCGTCACCACCCTTAATCCCGTCCCTCGTCTCAGAGTCAAAGTCATGAGGCCGACGGAGAATGAAAAGCTACAATTTATGGTGGAGGATGCCATTGAGAAGAGGTGAATACGGCGGTGATGTTGGTTTCCAGAGAATCTAAAAGAACACCGCAGCGACAAAATGGATGGCATCGGTAATAACAGGGGGGTTGACAAAGACGAGGTCGCTGTGGTATCCATGTAGCAGAGAGCAAAATAAAAGTGATGCAAAACCACCATAAACTCACCGTTTAATACTGAATCCAAATTGAATTATTTAAATGAACGATTTTTTTGTTAATGCTAATCTGATATATTTCATGTTTTTCCACATTAATGCAGGTTAATTTATTAGCTCAGCAAGTGCAGTTGATTAAAACATGCCTTTATTAAATCAAAATGGAATTTAAATGATTCACTTCATTCCTTTTTGGACCCATGTGTTAACCATTGGTCTTCAGGCTACATAATAATACACATAATAAGAGAAAACACAGATTGTCTTCTGTCCATGAGGATCTTTCATTTGACCAAATTATTTTATTGAGATTTAATTAATGATGAAACAAGTGTCCAGTGACCAACGTTGACGACTTAGTAAAATAAAGCAAATTCTGCTAAATATGTATTTATTTATTTATGTGTGCAACTGATCATTAAAAAATACAAGCATGCATATGCAAGAGGTTGAGCATGTTTGTAGATGATGTGTCTGAGGTCAACCTCAGCGCGTGCGAGTGTTTGTCTGTGGAGTCGCGCAGCCAACGGTGGAACATTTCCATCAGGCTCATAAGATCCACCCCGTCGAAAGCCTTTTATTTTCTTAAAAATGTACCTTATTTGCTCGTTGTTGTGGTAGAGCAATGCACCATAACTTTTTGTGCGAGCGTGAATAAAAATAAGCTTAACCCGACCACATGACACAACTAGCTAGCTGGAGTTTATCTGCCTTTGAGTTTAATGTGATGCAGGCCAGAAGGTCAGTGCTATGGGTGAACTAAAGGCACGAAACACGCAGAGAGCCCCAAACACACCGAGCCTTTCACAGACCAGCTATTGTAGCAGACAGAGCGTTTCAGTTGCAGCTTTGGTGCTGCGGTGGAGCAACAAGCAGCAGGAAATGTGGGTGGTTTTAACAAGAAATGGGTTTCGCTTTGTGTTCAGAATCAGTTAAGGTTTCTTTTTTATGCTGACTGTACTGCACAAAATGCATTAGTAGCAACAATATAATATATTTGCGATACATTTTACATTATATATTCTACAGAATTCTGTAAAATGAGCATATTTAACAATTTGGCAAAAAGTTATTAATGATTTCATCATAGTCGTGTTTTTTGAATGAGCTGGGTTCTCATTATTTGACAGTTGCAGTTTGCATACTCATATCTATGCACACAAACTCCAGCAAAAGGTGACATTTATTTATAAATATAACGCACAGGGCATAACGCGTGATGCACGAAGCACACTTGTGGTTTCACACCTGTAGATCTATATGTAATCCAGCGTATATGCTTTGAAAACCACCAGGGTCTGTATGTGATAGCCAAATGTAATCCATTTCCTGTGTTTCTGAAATAACATGTAATGAAAGTGTTGCATTGTCTAAATGTTTAAATTGGTTGCATTGTCTTTTATTTATTTTTAAACAGTGGTGCTATTTTGTTCACACAGAAGATTCCCCTCAAACTCATTGTGAAACATCAGGTGATGAAGAGTTTCTCTCTATGACTGAATTAAACCAAATTTGAATGTCTCAATATCAATTTGGCTACTTAGCCTCTCACACTGCAGGATCATTATAACTACTTTTATAAAAGTGGCTAACACCATAATTAAACAAGCTGTCAAGTGGTGCAAAGACAGCTCTCTTCGCTTTACAGGAGTGGCCTTGTGTGAAGTCATTTTTCTAAATCTTAATCTTTTTTATGTATTTATTTGAGCTTCTCACTGGACGCTACCTCTGTCTGCACAAAGGCAACATAGCCAATATCACATTTTAATATTTTATCATTTAAACAGTATTTTCCTAACCAAGCAATAATCAATTTCACTGTATAAAATATGGATCATATGTGTGTGTGAAACGAGCTGCTGAGTTATTCCCCATCTCAGTACTGTGGACCTTCGGAGCGTCTTCCAGCCAATTTTTGATTCACTCTCACGCATCTTCAGCAAGTAGCTGTTTCATTGACATCGACTGCGCACTTCCTGTCCAGCAGCAAACAAACAAAGTTAGCGAATAGTTTGTGAACATACTGTAACATTTAGCAGCTGAAGAGCCACATATTCCACCTCAGGAGCTGGTTGAGACCAAACACGGAGCGAAAACAAGAGTGAATATTGGATCTGCATTCAAGCGGCCAGAAACACGACTTCAAATGATGCTAACGTTGCTAACGTTGCTAACGCTGCTAACGTTGCTCCGTATCGGCTGGATGTGGCATAAATTATAAGTTGTTTGGTAACAATCTTAAAAGGTGACAATATTTCCTCCGTCTACTAAGTAAGTGTTTTTTTGCAAAAACACTCAACCTATAATTCATAACTCTATGTTACAATCCCTCAAAAACATGTGGCCTTACACATGTTAGTGCCATACCCGTCATATTATTGGAAGTGGTCTTTGTAGGATTGGAACGGCAGATATTATATTTAATACTGTTTGTGTATTTTTTTAAATAACCTACAAAAAAGACATTTTAAATAAAAAGCAAATATGTTATTTCCTTTTTCAGCTCTCTTTTAGTGAAATATTTGATCGTGTTAAATGATTATTATATCTGTTACTTATGTCCAGCAGATCATGTTTGAACAGGCTGATTTTACACTTTTTGGACAAGTGGAAATTGTGGTTGAGAGAGAACAAATGGTTGCCGGAAGAGAGACTTGTTTGATAAGAAGTAAAGTTTCTCTCTCACTCTCATTTGGCTGTGGGCTATACGGGGCAGCAGCTCACCTCCCTGAAGAGAAACCACTGTGCTCACTGACTAAGAGGTAAAATAATAGTGCATTTCTCCATCTCAGCAGTTCTTAAGTCTTGACTTGAAGTGCGGATGAGTCAGATTGAGAACCACACACACATAACTATTTTCTCATCACCCCTGCTGTCGTCTGAGAAAGTCAGGTCTCTTTGTGCTCCGGATCCCTTCACAGTACGGCCACAAAAACGGGACCAGCCATATGCAGTCATTTCAGATGTTTTGTTAAACGTCGCAGCTGCTCTATTTGAGCAATATCGCCCACACATGCTGCACCTTAGATCCTCCAATAATTGCATGTTGGAGAGAGTGTTAGAGAGAAATGGTTGTGTTAGTGTAACAAGGTTCTGGTCCAGATGTTTGGGATTAAAGACTTGTTATGAAAATACAAAATAGTTACTCAGGAAGTAAGGTATTCAGCTCTGTCATGCACATGGCATGTAACACTATTTAAATAGGCTTGGAGATGAGATTGGGAAAGGTTTCAATTAAATATAGTGCAGCATGCTGGCATGTTGTATAATAGACAGTCTGAGCATTTGGTTGGTGAAAAAGGTCCATGTTCTTAAAATCGGCACCATAGCAACCAAGCTGTGGAACATGCTTTGCCAATATACAGTAAAATGTAACTTCACAATGCAGTTTTAATCACTTCATCATTGCTGTGACACCCTTTGAAGCAGTGTTGCTCAATTCACTCATGTAATTATCAAACACAAAGTATTTAGGAATTATTTAAATAAAAATAAAAGCATTAAATGGTTATTTGAAAATGTTCTTGCCTGTTTACCCGATGATTGTATTATGAGATGTTCTTCTCTCTAATCCACTTACAGCAACAAACTACAACTAATGATTTCTAGAGCAGGGAAATAAACAAGCTTTTACAGCTATCTCATTTGTACAGAGAAAATAATCAGCTTCTCCAATGCAGTGTGCCATATGTTGAACAAAAACAAACACATATTGGTGCTTTGGTAGAGCACATCTTTCTCTCGACAATATACAACAAAAAAAAAAGGAACAATAAAACATGGTTCAGATGGACACGCCAAGTCCAAAAATGAAACCGGGCTGCCTACAGGCTGTTAGGGAGCTAATATTAACGCTCATAATGCCAAATATCTCCCACAATCTCTAGTCGTCTTCTGCAATAGAGCAGAAACTGCTGCTCTTTCAGGAAGTATGAACAAAGGAATCATGCAGCACAGTTGTCATTTTTTTTAGATATAGGCCTAATGGAAAAACGGAAAGATGAGAATGCTAGCTGACGTAAGGGCTTGCGTCTTCTTCTGTGTTTAGAAATAAACGCTTGAAAATAAAATGCTTTTCTGCAATAAACATTCTTTACACCTAATAAATGACATTATATTTTGGTTGTGTCTGACACACCTGCATGTCAAGTATTAATTACAGTGTTTATTTTACCTGCAGAATCCAGAATGCTTGTTTCCAATTCTCATATTTCAAATATGCAATATATCACTCCGTCTTTGTACCCTATCACTCTTCATTTATGTCTGTGAGACAAACCTTTTCTTTCTTCTCAAGGGACATTTATTTTTGTCAGGTGCATCTGCATTCATTACAATCAAATACATCAGAATCTTTTCCTTCTATTTCTTCAGTTTTCTCCCTTTCTGACTCTCTTCCAAGTAATGATACTTTCTGTCACTCCAAAGTGTTTTCAATCAGTCTCCCTGGTTTAAAAGAAATTGACTTAAAAGGTTTGGAGGAGGTGAAAAAATGTGGATTGAATTCTAACTCGGGATTCAATTCAAAGGATCATCCTGAGCTAAATCATTCGCAGAGAGTTCCAGGTGCTGCCAGACGAACCCTGATGAAGGCCACATGGTGACGTGTGGGTTTTACAAATAAATATTAGTTCTTAGTTACAAAGCGTTAAACTCTTTTCTCAATGTTACCCATCCATTCTTTGAATCTTGTCAGTACAGTAGGTGAAATTGCACCAGAATAACTTTTCCAATGATGAGCTGACTTGACATGGAGAAGGGCAGCAGCGATGTGAGACGGGTCAGGAGGTCGGATTGGAGAAGTTTTCACAGACTTCAGAGTTTTTTTAGTATGCAAGAGAATCCTTACAACTAAAATTGTACTGAATCTTTTTGGGCTCAGCCGTTGTAAATGTAACCTTATCTGTGAGTATTTTGAACTATGTAACCCTTTTTGTATATAATACTAATTTGCAAACGCAGTAAACACATTTTGAGAGAAATTAACCTGAAATTATGTTGTTTTTTTAATCAACATAATGAAAAATCAAAATGTCATTTCTTAAAACAAAACTAAAAGTTCCATTTATTGCCTCTCTGGAGCATTTTATAATATCAGCTGATCTTCATGTAAGTATTAGTATCAAAAGAGCCTACAGCCATGCTTAGCAGCTCTTTGAGGCTGCGCTAAATTGTAAGGTCAGTATGCTAACATGCTCACAATGACAATGCTAACATGCGGATGTTAGGCAAATACAAGGTTCACCATCTTAGCATGTTAGCATGCCAACATTAGCTAGTTTTTTTTTTTAGATTCTTACTCATAAACCAAAGTATTGAACAAATGGAAATTGTGAATTCATGGTGGCGCAGGAGGAAAAGTCAGCGCGTCACCAAACATCATCCTACGGGGGACCATGAATGTGTTAAAAGAAATGTCACGGCAATCCATCCAGTCGACCAACATCACCGTGACATTACAGTTTCCTATGTCTGCTGAGTGCCAGGACTATGAAACCCCAATGTGGACAGACACTCAGATGAAGACACAGCACGACGTTATTTTTTAAGAGATGGATAAACTGTAAACCAACCACCTGACTCACTGAGCTCCTTTAATCCGAACCATAAATTCCTATTACAAACACGGCAATCTTAACATTCATTAGTAACTTTAATTGCATTTGTTAACCATGAGCCAGTAATGACTTAAATCCTGTTTGCTTCTCACACCCACATACACGCAGCTCTCGGCCTTTTCTTTCTCTGCTTGTCAGCCTCAGATAATAAACACAGGAGAACGTTCAGGAAAAGGCACTTTTTTTTTATACGTTTCTTTAAAAAAAGGATTATCAAATTAATGGAAACTGCTCAATAACTGCTGCAGTGAGGAATGCTTCCTACCTAATTGAATTAGGGTTTTCATTTCTGTGATTTCTGTGTTTGTTTTTGGCAGCTGCCATCTGTTTGCCTGGGACCAGCTCTATTAATAAGCTATTCAGATTGAGATGAGGCTTTATTCCAGCAACTGTTTCTCACCTCCTCTCTCTCTCTCTCTCTCTCTCTCTCTCTCTCTCTCTCTCTCTCTCTCTCTCTCTCTCTCTCTCTCTCTCCCTCTCTCCCCTTTCTCGCTTCCTCGCTCACTCAAATGATTGTCATGGAAATCATCAGAGGTGCCAAACCACAAACAAAAGAAAGAGCTTTAACATACACCTGAGCCAAAAAGAACAGAACTGTAGTCTAATTACGATGGGAACAATTAAGACTGTGCATATTTATTGACAGGGGACTTCACACAGGAGCATATGCTCATGAATACCACAAAATGAAGGCAGGATGGGGTGGTGGTGTTGGATCTGAATGTCTATATGATGGTGTTGGTGTGAAAAAAAAAATGTTTTAACCCTGGAAAGTATGGGAGGCAGTGAAAATGTCCATTTTTATTGCGTGGTTTCTTTATCAACTACAGTATTATGCACTCGTTTTGTGCAACGGTTTGATGTAACACCTTTCTGAAAGCAATCTGGCCGATTTCCATTGCCTCAAACAAAGAAAAAAAAAACTTAAGTGTGCTCATCATCACCAGCTGCCAATATTAACCCCCCATTCTCTCTGTTTTACCCCTCCTGTTGACAGCCACAGTCTCCCTTTCAATGCTCCAAGAACAAGGAATTCCAATCTGGGCTTTGCTCAGTATTCTGATCACACACCTCTCTCCTCCAGTAATACAAGTCTACTTTAAAATTCATAACTACATTTGGAAAGAATAAAAGGGTGCCCTGATGGAATATTTCCAAGGAGCTTACTTGAGCAAAAATACAATTCGCTTTGGCATATTTAATAACCCTAACCTGGTCTTTAAGACATACAGTAGTAATAACAATATTTAAAAAGAAATACTGGTGACTATAAAAACAAAAAAAAGGAATTCCAAGTCTTAGCATGAAATGAGCACCTATAATTCCTGCCTCTAGGAGGAGGATGAGAGAACGATAGAGAGAATGAAAGAAACAAGGGGGGGAAATGAAGGAGACAAGAGATGGAGAGAAGCCTTGTTAAAGTTAGAAAGAGTCAGCTCAGCTCAGCTCTCATTTTCTGCCTTTCTCTTCCTCTCTTCTTCTGCCTGGGAGGCATTTTGAATTGAATCAAACAACCTAGATTGATTAAGCTTGGATGAATGACTTTCCAATGACACAGGACTCAGCTTTTGCCTCACCCCATTCCTCTGTACATATTTGACATGGTTATTGAGGAGTTGATGTGAAAGTGATTGCGCAGTTGTTTCCTTTGGATTCTGTGCAAGGTTGTAACGTTCTACCTCGACTAAATGTTGTCGCCATTGTTCGGTTCCTTGAAAGTCCTGTTTGATTCCTGTTGAATCCTGCTTTGATTCCAATGCCTCTCAGGAAGAGGAGCACAATGAAGGAGTGTGAGAAAATAGATAACATGCTCCTCCAATTGGAATATGAATTGCTCAGCTCAAGCCTTAGTATTAATCTCTTGCCCTCTTTCCTCTCCCTCGTCCTTTTGTGTTAGGAGGGAGAAAAGGAAGATAGGAGAGAGAGAGAGAGAGAGAGAGAGAGAGAGAGAGAGAGAGAGAGAGAGAGAGAGAGAGAGAGAGAGGGAGAAAACATTGTTTTACGTATTGAAGTATTGTGGGATGTCCTGTTCTGAATTAGGTCAGGACCAATCAAAGCTTATATGCATTCTCTCTCTCTCTCTCTCTCTCTCTCTCTCTCTCTCTCTCTCTCTCTCTCTCTCTCTCTCTCTCTCTCTCTCTCTCTCCGCTGAACCCCAACGCTCTCTTTGTGATTATTCTGTATGGAGACACAGAGACCCCTACTGTTCCTGACTGTACATTAAAACCGGTCAGACCTCTCCTCCTCCGATACTCTACTGCCATCTGTCTGCTGTAACACACACTGAGGAACACGATGTGATGTGACCACAGCAGCCTGCTGTTGACACATATGCACATCATTGAAGAAGACATGTTTATATCCTTACTTAGAAAGATAGAAGCGCTTGCCTAGTTTATATTAAACACTGGGTTTTAGACATTTCGGGAAAGAGGGTTGCACAGTGTGGATACATTTTATGTTTCGTCTGTTTTTTTTAATGTTTTCATACGTTTTTACCTGCAACTATCTGTTTTTCAGTTGTATTACATGTTTGTGCAGTTCAGGGTCAGCAAATAATAAAAAGTTGGTCACAAAAAGCATACTTGAGTAAAAGTAAAAAAAACTTTATTACAAGTAAAAGTCCTGCATTTAAATCTAAATATTCGAAGTATTATCAGAAAGATATACTCTACAGGACGTCTCCTGTCAGTGTTATATAATATTACATTTTGTATTAATACATTAGCATATAAGCAGCATGTTATGGCGGAGCTCATTTTAAATACTGTATATACTGTTGGTTAGTTTAATCAATGTATAAATATTGACCATATACAGTTTTTGTAGCTAACATGTTAGCAACCAGATACATCATCATCGTCATTAAATGTGCATCAAAGTAATAAATGTAATCTCTTAAATGTAGTAATACATGTGTACTTGTAAATGTACATTCAAGCACTGATCTCATAGATGCAGGAGTTTGACAAAAAGATATTGTAGCTTTATGAGATTTGCATTCACAACCAAACTTGATCATTTGGTTATGCACGGCATTGTGACGACAGCCTGCTGAGCTGCACACAGTGTGATGATGACTCATGGACAGGATGCGCTGCCTTCATAATGACGATGATGACAGAACTAGTGATAATAGTGATTACACTGACAATTGTGATGATGGCTTTACAAAGGAAGTGGTGGAGACAGTAAACACAATAAGCGATTAGCCGCACTAGCTGTACACATTTACCGATAGCTTCATTTTTCTTCACTTGATGAAGCTATAAAGAAGCACTAAAGTGAAAGAATGATGCCAAATGGACACGCCGGGCACTGTGCCATCTCAGAACCCTTCCTGTAGGTATCTAAGTGGACATTTTAATGTTGTCGTTTATTAAAATGACATATCCACTTTGATTGCATGCCATTAAAATTCAATGTTCATCTGTGTCTAATGTATTGGGTTAAAACATTGACTCAGTACAAAATGATTAAAAATGAACAGGGGACTAGTAAAAATGTCAGGATTTAAATAGTTAAATGTTAAAAAATACTAACTGTGGAAGCTCACATAAGACTATTTTTACTGAAGCCATAAAGCACTTAGGACATAAAACCTGTCATTACACTGGAATTGGGAGAGAGAGAGAGAGAGAGAGAGAGAGAGAGAGAGAGAGAGAGAGAGAGAGAGAGAGAGAGAGACAGAGACAGAGAGAGAGAGAGAGAGAGAGAGAGAGCGAGAGACAGAGACAGAGACAGAGAGAGAGAGAGAGAGAGAGAGAGAGAGAGAAGAGAGAGAGAGACTGAAGCCACAGTTCTGGAAACATTTTATTGACTGCATGCAGGAGCTGGAGTGCAATAATAATCAGGTTTATTTGATTGTAGTGCAGCAAGCTGTGCTAAAAATATGAATTTACTTCCTGTTGTATTGGATGGTGTTTTGTTTATTTACTCCTCACGTTGGTTTACTACACTTGGATCACATCAGTTTCTTTGGTGCATTTCAGCCCATTTATATTTACAGCCCTCTGATGCCAACCACTTGGCAAAGTATGTTTTGTTTATTTATTTATTTTACATTTGTGAATGTGTTTCTCTTTCTTCCAAAGAACAATAGGTTTCCAATTTTATCACAGTGGCAAAAGGAAAATCAATCTAAAGCGGAGACTTTCATCTCGTTGGCTGATAATGCAGCTGAGATATTTATTAGAAATGTCTGCTTTGCACCATCGTACTACAAAATGTTGATTTGACTAAACATTTAAAATAAAATCTGAGCTAAAACATCACAGAAACAACAATAGACCTTGATCAGCACAGACATGTCTCATCTCCAGTCTTTTCATTATCTACGTTCACACAATATTCCTGGTTATTGTAGAAATTGAAACAAAAACCCAATTGGCCCAAAAATGTTAAAGTGCCTATTCAATCTTATTTAGAGTCAATATTCCTTCTCTATTTGTGTGTAATAGTATTTTCTCTGCAGGCTTCAACACACAAGATGGGATTGGAGAGTGTATTCTCTCCAGTGCAACATTTTCTCTTAGCCCCCTTCCCTTTACCAACATCATATTTTCTGACAGTTGTTTTTCTCCCCCCTTCCTCTCCCTCCTAAGTGCCCTTCCATTTTTGTTAATCAAAATATATTCACACAATCTCCTCCTCCTCTCCAGCGGATCTGAGAGGCTGATTGGCAATTTCGGCAGCAAAAACCATAGTTCAGGAGAAGAGACGGACGCAGCCAATCGCAGAGCTCCCTGCCGTTGCCATGGTAACATCTCAACAAGAGGAGTGGGGGCTGAAAAGGGAAGAGAAGATATGATCAAATGTGAACACTCTCTTCTGATTTGATAGGCCGATACACAGCTCACAGTTTGTTATTACTCCACTCTCCCGCTTCCATTTGTTGTCCGGGCACACACATGCAAATGCACACGTGTGTTTAAGAAGCATATGCACACACACACACACACACACACACACACAGACTCACATTTTACACAGCAACAAACAGCATCTGCGCCTCACTGATAACACTGCCTCGTGGCAGTAAAATCATATAAGAGGGGGCCTGTTTGCTTGCTGCTTTTACTATGGCTAGCAGCAGGCCTAACTGTCTCCATCACACACCCCGCTGACTTAAGCATCTCATCATCATCATCATCTTTGCACTTCCTATTCTACAGATCTGTCTGGACTTAATAAAACTGTCAGACCACCAACTGGGACTGTTAAATAAAGAGCGTGCGAGGGCTATCCGCTGTCTGAAGCAGTGCAGTGGAACGGATCGTTAAAGACCATGAGATATGACATTAAAACTTGCAGCTGGATATGAAAAGTGCATTAGGACTGACTCACAAGGACTTTACAAGACAGTTTGAGGTAGCTATTACAGAACATAGATAGATGGGATTAATAGACATTTTTCAATACTTCTTTTTCACACGTAGCAGCTTTCTTCTCTCCTTCGAATGTGTGTGTGTGTGTGTGTGTGTGTGTTTGAGGGACCAGGAGACTTCCTCATTTTTGACCAAATTTGGATTTTCTTTGATGATGATGAGCAGTAAATCCAAATTAGGCTTCAAAAGAATCCTTCAGGATGCAGAGAGTGATGCAACCGACACAATATTCATGTTTCTCTATGATGCAGTGTCACACCAAAGGTCTTTAAAGCTGCTTTAATTGAAAAGAAATGTTTTTGCCACAGGCGGCTGTGCAGGATTAGCTATAAGCACAACATTGACCTCACTGTTGTTGTGGCTAACATGTTAGCAAACGGATAGCTATTTACATATCCAGCAGAAGCAGAATGTTCCGATTCATTTAGAGTTGTGTTTCTGGCCAACTAATGAATTTGAGTCCGACATTCATTCTCGTTTTAGCTGTTTTTGGTCTCCTCCAACTCCTAAAAGGAAAATCAGGCTCTTAAAGTTGCTAAATGCTCCACTTACTTCACTAGCTAGTTGCTAACTTTGTGCGTCTGCCATTTTGGTGCTGGGCAGTTAGCTAACATTGGCTTTAGTAGTGTTTTTGTACTAAAAACAGACAACCATAAAGCATTTTGTTTACCAAAACAGTAAAGGTGCGGCATAGAAACAAAAACAAAAAGCTGAAAAATGCTAAAATGCTCTATGGAGCTGCAGCATTACGTGTGTTTGCAACTTCAAGCAACACTTTACACATTTCATCCTTTGGTGATATGTAGATATGTATTAGTGCAGCTTTAATTTATAAACTATCAATCTGTAAAACCAATTTAAATTCAATATGATTTTCAATTTCATATTCATATTATAAATGTTTTTTTTTCTTTTTTTGTTAAATCAATAAAGCACATGCAAAGCAGACACTAAAAGTTAACAAAGTTTATTACATGTTTATATACAAACAACCCTGCAAGGCACACATTTGTTTAAATAAGAATATACAATACATTTTATTCTTGAAAGCAAACAGGTTTTAGTTTTGAAATATATATTAATACAAGTCTGTTTAGTGTTGGACACAGAGAGAAGGCCCCAAGTTGTGGATGTTCAATTGACACAAACAATAAAGAAAACAATCAAACACTTTATGATGTAAACAAATCAACATCTCTTATATGGTAAAATAACATTTAAATGTTGGACAAATTGTGTACAAAATGGACCATCAGTGCTATCTGATGAAGACTGTCCTCTCTCGTGATTCAATTATGCAAAACAGACAATATACACCATCCAATCGTATTATTTAAGAGCTCTGTACTTGTATTGTACTTGAGAAGTAGCTTAGCTGGACTGGTACACTTTCAGCCAACTGTTTGTCATCTATAAATACATGATTATGGAACAACCTTTGTCGGCAGGACTCGAAAAACACAAGAGCTCTTGTTCTGTACTTCACACACGCTGAGAGGAAATCAAACTGCAGTCCTACTGTATGACTAAGGCCATCCAGATTCAGGGAAGATGTCTTTTGTTAGGAGTTTTTCTCCAACTCATTTGTTAATCTAAAACACAATAATAGAAAAAAACAAAACTTTTCTAATATACTCTGTTAGTCATTTGTCTTTGTTAGGCCATCGCTGAGCACACTTAAAACAGGGACGAAGAGAAAAATAAAATAAGAAGTTGTTCAGCTGCAATGACAAATATATTTGATTTGGCATTTGGAAGTTGTCTTCCTTGAACATTCAGGGTAAAGGCAACTTAAGCATCCACATATAAAGCATATAGTTGTATTTGTTACATTGTTCAGTCGTGTAGCGATCAGTCAGTCGTGTCTGTCACTCCACTGAAGCTGCCTTTATAGAAAAAATGTTTGTCCAACATCAATCAGGACATTTGTGAAATAACTTTTGTTATGACTGCTCACAGCTCATAAAGGAAAGATTGAAAGATGAAAGGATGCTCGTGACAAAGGCCCGCAAAAACAAAACTGAACAATGGGGCAAAAAAAGATAAAATGGTTGAGACTTCAAGCTTAGAAACATTAAGATGCAGGCTGTCACTTCACACAGTTTGCCATCGTTAAGTGTGATGACCCACCGCAACGGATTTGACAGATGTCAGATCCCTTAAGTGGCTGCTGATCTGTAAAACCTCTCTTTACCTTACGACTACATGTTCAACAAAGGTCCATCAATGTTGCAGTTTTCTCTTCATTCCCCCAGAAAGACCAGCAGGTGCTCGACCAGAGACGATCGTTTTAGAGGCCGAGGAAGGGCCGAAAAGAACGACCACGTCCTCCGGTGTTTCAAAAGTCCTCTGGCTGTGTGTTTTATTAAACATTACTATTGTTGATGTTCCATGGTGGTCGGCCATTATCATGCCAGCAGGCCAAGTCGCTTGACCTTAGCAGACAGGAACGAGTGGATGATGAAGACGATGGTCTTGGGGCAAGAGTGGAGGTCCAGTTGCTAAAGAAGAGAAGAAAGAAAAGTTCATCATTAAATTATCAACACCTTTGACAAAAACATTACATTTTTAGAAAAGAAAACGACAAGTAAAGTGCTCCATGATAAAATATACAAAACATGTTAGAAATAAGTGAACTAGTATTTAAATACCGTTAAAAACATATTTAAACATCAGTATGAATTTAAAGTAATTGTGATTTTAACATGAAAGTTCATTTTTGACCCTGGTATAGTAAATAGTAGTTAGTAGTAGCTTTTTATGGAGCTTTCAACAACATGTCATGGTCTTCACCAGCAGATGGATTGACATGATTGTGATCTGACATTAGACTTTAATGCAATTATCCAATTCTCTCAATTAGAAAACACTCTTTACCAACTGCCAACCAGCCAAGCGAGCTGACATATTCAACTTAACAGCTCAAATATATGGATATATTTAAATAACACAAAACTGAGAAAACATTAACTTACAATCTCGGCTTCCGGGCCTCCAAAGTCGAGGAACATCATACGAACCCCGTCGTCTGAGGACATTCTTAGGCGCTCGAAGGGCTGCTGAAGCAGAATGCTTTTCCTGACACCCATCTCGTCAGTGAATAGTGTGAAACCCTCATCAATGTGGACTCCCAGGGTGCACTCCTTCCCGTTCCAACTACAGGCTGCCAGGTTAGAAAAGAAAAAACATGGATTAGATAGAGGCGAGGGAATAAAAAGGAAGGTAGTGTAATGATTTTACAGCACACAGCTATATTACATATTTCTTGTGTTCTCATTTAGTTGTGAGCTCAGTGTTGATACAGAGCTCAGGATTTGTATTTGCTGTATCCTATGAATGTGACACTGAGAGGATAACAATGATTCAAACAACAGTTATTGTTGAGAAAAGATAAGAGGTCTAAATTAGATGGAACGCTGATCCTAATCCTGATACTAAAATTAAAGCATTTTAGGTTTTAGGAAGAAGTCTTTCTGCACTACATCATTCTACCAGCAGAGGGCAATGCAACAGCATTACTAACCTGCACTGCCTGACTCCTCACATACTGGAGTAGGAGAACTACATTTCCACAAGGAACTTTGATGACTAACCTGCATAATAAATATATAAATAAATAAATATATATATATATATATATATATATATATATATATATATATATATATATATATATATATATAATATTATATATATATATATATATATATATATATATATATATATATATATATATATATATATATATATATATTATATATATATATTATATATATATATATATATATATATATATTATATATTATATTTATATATTAAAACCAAGTTTGAGTTTTTCACAAACATTCAGCCGGAAGAAATCTCCAGAGCTTGAGGACATTTTGCCGAAGACTACATTCCCTAAATCATTGTGCAAGAAACAATAAATCATAACTCCTAATCCTGTTTTGTGCGAAAGGTCTCTATTATGCAGTGAGATGTTTTTGTGTCTTCATTAAATAGAAACCACATCTTGTTCCCAAAGCCTTGATTGTTTGGATGAAATAGATTTGAGATATATTCAAGGACACAATTGAGGAGTTTGATTGATATTGTTAGCATGTTTTATTGTCAGAATTTAAAATATAGGCATGTTTACACATCTTTAATAGCTTGTCTTGCATTATTCAGTGTCAAAGGACCTGTCAATCAATTTGAGAGTGACAGCCGTGGTAGAGGGACTCGCCATCTATTCATATTTCGATCATGGATTGCGCCACAGAGCAAGTGTTTAGCATGCATTTTCTTTCGGGGGTTATTTTAGAGAGAAACAATGATGTACTGTTTGTACAGGCATTTGTATATAGATGTTTAAGCTTATAATGCTTACATAATTAAATCATTTTGTTTCCGATACTCACCATAAACGAGCAGGCTTTTACTTTCAACCACTAACAGAGGCAGCCACTGCAATTTGCAAAGCTGGCATCTCAACACAATTATAGAGTATAGAACTCCATGTCTCTCACCATGTGGCACATATCATTTAGTGAATTTATTTTATTAAGAAACTCGCAGGGAGAAGAGGGTACCCCAGTGGGAGTCAAACCTTTGAATTTTGGTTGCGTCATTCAGAACAAAACTTCAATGTTTCTAGTAATGGGTGGAGGAACTGTGTAGCAAGAATGAAGCTAGAACTGGGAGTCAAACACATCTCTGTATCCGTACCCGTGGTGACCTCCTTGATGAGCTCAGCAGCATTATGGCTGCCCTCCACCAGCAGATGAGTCCAGGTGGACAGCTCCTTGGCAGAATCCACCCGGAACACATGGGTCTCCACGCCTTGCTTAGTCCCCGAACGCAGGCCAAATGAGAGGTCGGAGTCCAGGAGAGGAGAACTTTTTCCTGGGCCGGAGTGGACCAGTCTAAAAAGGGGGGAGAAAGAATTCATTTAAAATCACAGAAAAGGATGAGCCAGAAGAGCAAATGAATGTGTGTGTGTTACAGAGAAAGTGAGATGTGGAGAGCACAGCAGAGAAAGAAGGAAAGGAGGAAAACACATGAGTCATAGGTTCTGGTTCCACTAATGTTTTCCAAATGAAGGTGACGTTATGAGGCAGAATGTCCAACAGTCCCGTTATGGAAAGAGTGAGCTGGGGCTCTCACGACGTGGCCAAAACAAGCCACAGGAAGGCATGTTAACTAAAATGGGACCGCTCAGGGTGAAGCGCAGACGTGTATTAAATGCCAAATGTGCTACGTGTGCTGATAAATATTGAGTTGCCAATGAGGTGTTTGTGTATATATGCAGGCGTCTGTGTGTTTGTACCTGGTAGCAATGAGCGGGTGACTCTTGGTGGGGCTGCCGAGGCTCTCTTTGCTTTCGGGCAAAGAGGGATACAGGAGCAGGTCTCTGTCGGTCAACATGGCCAGTACAGGTTTCTCTGGACCCTGGATCACCTGCACATTTGTAGCAGAGGAAGAAATCATTGAAACTCACTCACATGGTACTTAACGATTACCAATACATGACACATTTAATGCCCAGGGAAATCAGAGCACAAGCATATCACATATAGATAAACATAACATGCTAAATACTTGAGAGCAGGTGTTGCAGTATAGATCATGTACGTCTGTAGCCTTGAATACCTGCTCTGTAATCCAGCCCAGATGTTTGACCTCAATGCCAAGTTGCATGCTCTTCATCTCCTCCTTCACTCGTGGTAAAAGGTTGGCAGCTCCAGTCTGGATGGCGTTGTACCAGGACTGAGCCATGGCTGGGTCCTTTGCTCGCAGGAACACAGAGTTCTTTCTGCTGGCAGAAATCACCTCGAAATACCTGGCAGATGAGAAGACAGAGGGAAGCAAGCAGGGAGACAAAAAAGAAAAAGGAGAAAAGAGGCAGTTAGAGAAATAAAAGACAAAGAGGGAAACGCTGGAGGGTGAAGAGGCTTCAGATATTAACAAAGAATATGTGAAGAAGATGAGATAAGAAGTCCCTTTTAAAATATTCTCTGAGCCAATTTGTTATTTTCAAGTGGAGATCAGTCAGATTCTTTTCTGAAGGAATGTATGAACTACAAATCTAGATATTACGTCAAACTTGTTACACTCTGTACCTGTTCTCCGTGTCCGGGGGGCACTGTTTTCGGGACACCTGGCACATGCTCAGCGGGATGCTGCGGGGCTCCTTCACCTCAGCGGGTGAGAGTTCAGAGCCCCTCTGAGGTGTGGAGGGGGGAGAGTCCCAGGGGAGGCCGCCCCCAGGGGAACCAGAGTTTTTAAAGAAGGCCGACATCTCCTTGATGTACTTCACTGAAACAGAGCGAGGAGTGTGAGAAAGAATTAAACAAAGCGCACAGGCAGAAGGAGGACGAGAGGACTGAGCAGGGAGAGAAAAGGGAATGTGTGATGTGAATGTGGAGCCTGCAGGTTCGGAGACAAACTGAAAGCTGTGGCAGCACTTAACAGCTTTAAAAAGAAATTCATCTGGAAAGAATTCTCCGTCACTTCAGATTTCTCAGCTTTTATACAGTGCTTATCGTGCTCTTTCCTAACTAGGGCTTGCAAGGGGTCGAACATCTGTCCATACATTTTTCAATATTTAAATCTTTGGGTTATTTGGGTGGATAATGCACATAAATAACACTGCACTGCAATCAGCAGCTCTTCCATCACATGTGATCATATGCCAGCATCCCATTAAATAAGAAATGAGTAAAGTTACGACCCTGTGCGTGTCACATGTGCAGCCCACAGTACCGCACAGTCGAGTCAAAGAACTACATGCTTTCATTGAACTTTTCCATATCATATGTCATGTTTTAGTGATATTATATTCAACCAGCAGATAGTAGCCTAAAGCAAAGTAAATGTGCAAGCTAGCTTTTACCATGTATTTCAGTTTTTCATTTTGCTTTGGATTAGATTCAAATTCCTTTGCTTCTTGCCTTTCAAATGAGACCAATGTGCATATAGATCTTATGGTTCATTTTAGGTGTGTTCATTTAGTCTTTTCCTAGGATACAGTCCTTTTAATTCCCATGGAAAGTTTCCACCTTGAATATTTCTATTCTCTAATTACCCTTTGTCATAAGGAGCAGCAGCACATCACTACACTGGGATAGAAACCACACTATTTAGTAGTCTAGCTACATCATTTATTTAAGGATATTATTGTACCATATTATTTATTCTTATATATTTCATCCTCATAATTAAAGATTCAATTATTGTTAACAGATTATTTCTGCTCTTCTTGGTTTGTTTCCACAAAACTGGTCTTATATTATTTCATAACTAGTGTGTCATTTCAAAAGGTTACCCAATAAGTATTTACATTATCTTAATATTTACAAAATTGTTGCCCCACACTTCATATTTTGTTCCACCTTAATGACCATATCCAATATCTAAATGGCCCCTAATTAAAGAATGTGGACTATTACTTTAAAATACAAACCTTTGTGGGATTTTTACAATAACTATTGCAAACTATAATTATTAGAATTCTATTTGTTTTTTCTTTTAGGACATTGCCCAGCTGTATTCTGCTTACATGTCTTTATAAATGCACACACACACACACACACACACACACACACACACACACACACACACACACACACACACACACACACACACACACACACACACACACACACACACACACACACACACACACACACACACACACACACACACACACACACACACACACACACACACACACACACACACACCTCCAGTCATCTTGTGGTATGGGTTTGGCAGAAGTAGCCAGTGCTGGAGTAAAAATAGCCCGGAGGACATGGCAAGGCATGAGGCTGAAGGCTGAAGGCAGAGCTCTGGTTTCACTGGTGAAGAGTGAAGTGCTGTTCTTGCACAGTACAAGAGGCATGTAGCCAGAGGGCAAGCAGAAGACTCACAGCACAGGACAACGGGAGTGAAAGAGGGGGCTTCCACCGTTCCAAAAATAGAGCCCATGCCAGCCAGCCAGTCAGGCAGCCATATAGTTATTTCTGTAGAAACACCAAGCAGTGCATCATATCTAAAACTGTGTAGTGGCTCCTTCTCTCTAATTGTTTTATTTCACTACAAACAGTGCACTCGTTATTCTTCTCTTCCATCAGGAGGTGGCAGAGCGGCTCAGTGGTTAAAGAGAGGATCAGAAGTTATAGAAGAGTCCGAACTCTGAGCAACCTTAACACAACTACTCGCCTACCGACTTTGAATCACTGCGTATTTAATGTGTCAGTTTAAGTGACGGCTTTTAGCTTTCATACTTAGGACTCTGCTGTAGAAAAGCGTCACGTGGACTCAAAAGCGTCACGTGGACTCAAAAGGACACGACCGCCACGGATGTAAAGCTCGCACGATTGGCATCTAGCACATAAGGAGAGGCATCGCAGTGAAATGATATATGACGAGCAAGGCGAGAGATTGTTCGCTTGTTATCTCGTCCTTGGCACGTTGGAACAACAGTTATCAAATGTCAGTGCCAAAGCGAGCCATCTCCAGACGTTCTTATAAAAGTAATCCCTCCTTTCAGGCCACTTTAAAACCCTTAATATGAACAAAATCCCAAGGTTTTCAGTAAAGTGTCACTTTCTTGTCTCCCATGATTGGTACTAATGCTATATAGAGAAATGTCAAAAGCGAGAACATCATAAAACTATGCATTTAATGGCAAAGTAACTGCATGTACTCACACGCGGCCCTAAAGATGCTTTCACGTGGTCAGTGGTGAAATTGCTCTTTTCAGAAATTGCCAACCTCGGTTGCCGCTGACCTTTCAACGTGCAACCAATGAGATAACAGCTGTATGAAGCAACGCAGGCAAGCAGGGGAGGTAACCATAGAAACAAAACTAACTAGCTGCCTTCACCGCAAGGCTCTGTGCGCCCGACCTCGCAGTGAGCGCAGAGAACGTTTCCCATCATGTGACGGCATCTTGAGAAGGAAAACTGCCAGAACATCCGTTTAAGGAGAAAATGACTCAAGTTCTTTTTCAAGCGTAATAACAACATTTAAAACGGGCAGAACGTTATGTCTTAAGGGGACTTATGTTTCTGCAGAATAAAGGGCATGACCTTAATGCTGAGAACTATAAACATACAGTAGCTCCTCTGAGTCAGCAGAATGTTCACCGTCTTCCCGTCTGCACCTCCTCTTCTCTTTCACAATAATATTGTGCTGGATCTTTAATCTGTCTCTAATCTTTCCCTCTCATCAGATATGAAGTCAGTTCCTTTTCAGATTGGTTTGGGAAGTGGATTGTTTCCATATCTGGAAGGAGATAAAAAAAAATCTCTTGCCATTTAAGGTTTCTCTCTCAAATCACTGTGAAGAATTAGTTTACTCCCACTTTGGATTAAAAGTATTGAAAATGCCTCCCTCACATACTTTTCTTCTGTCTCCGTCTCTCTCACTCACTCAGGTCTACCAGTATGGTTTCCTGGGACAAACATTTACGACACACACACACACACACACACACACACACAGTCTCACAGTGCTCACACACTCGCATGGTTAAGCACACAAGCAAACACGCAAAGTGATGCATATCCAAACGCATATTTATGGTGTGGAATCCCCACGGAGTATCGAGGCTCAGTGCTTTTTTGATCCTGATTTGGTGTCGGCAGTACAGAACACCGAAAGCTGGCATTGAACCCTTGCTCAGATTTGTAATCTTTTTTTAACTTTTTCTTAGACAGATAGTTCCTGATTTAAATCAATAATAAACGGTATTTTATGCAGATACATTTCAGCTATGACTAGTTTTCAAGAATTCAAGACATTTTGGTTGGATGAACAAAAGGGTTTGTATTCTTTAAAGTGTCAGTGGAAACAGTTTGGCTTTGTTATGCATTGGTAACAAAACTCGGGTATCATATCAGTACTGGAATTGCACATTTCACCCAGCCTGATAGGTATCCGAGTAGGATGTGGAAGAACCTGAGTGTAAAATCACTCCTTCATTTCCACTGGGTTTTATATTCTACGCCTCCCTGACATTACGTTTGGTGTATGAGCTTGTCTGCATGCACACCCACCTCACCTAACCCAAATGCATTTGAAGGGTCTATAAAAGTTTACTCCTAGAGAATGTCACATGTTTACTTGCCTCATTTACACTTTGCAGAATCAGCTCAATGTGCCACAAAACAAGACGTACTGGGGGGGGGGGGGGGGGGGGGGGGTGTGTACACTGGGAACACGGAAGCAGTGAGCCACTAATATGTACCAGCTACAGCTTTGAAGTTGCTGTCAACTTGCATACATAATGTTTGATGGAAATTAGCTTATGTCCATTTGTTCCCATGCCAACCCATTGATGTTTGTACCATAGGGCAGCCAACTGTTTCCTTGTTGCTGGACCGAGTCCATTCAAAATTGATGTGGTCAATCTCAATACGGCCATAAGACTGGGAATGGAAATGGGATTGCCTACATTATTGTTTCAAGTGGAAGCCACCATCTCCTAAACCCTGCAACGATACTGAATAAGGAAACGCTGAAGTATCTCTCAATTAAGTCCTCTGGGTAAAGGTTACAGCTAAACGGGGAACTCAGTGATGGCTAAAACTGTTTCAGTCAAGTTCCTAAAAACTGTGTCGGAGAAAGTCAGGAGCGAAAAAGCAAGCTGTAGGTGCTAATATCTGGAACGTAAACAATGTTCTATTCTCAGCAGTCATTATTCTTTATTATGTAAGACTGAGTTTATGCTTGTGTGTCATGTCACAAAGTGCAGAACAGAATAGGCTGTGGAAAAACCACCAATCATAGCAAGTAGAAGGGAGATATTTCATTTTGTAAAGAGGCTTTACTATTATCCAAAAACGATTTCTAAAATGATCGTATTGGCGTTTCCCAGATTAGAAATGTCAGGAATTAGCTGGGGCCCCCACATAACAAATCAGACGAGATAGCTTTCAAACAGGCAGAAAAGGAGAGGAGCGAGGGATGGAGAATCGAGGGGGAGGAGGAAAGGAACGGACATGAAAAAGAGAGAGAAAGGAAGGAAGGAAAAGATTGAGAGAATAATAAAGAGTGAGACAGGCAATACAGAGAGACCAAACATACAGTTAAGCTCAGCCAGAAATGTTGCCATGAATACCAGTGGCGGCACATTCAATACAGAGCTAAAATTAGCTGAGATGGCACTGTTATTACTTTAGCTTATCTGGCAGCCAGCAAAACTACTTTTGTACTGAATGTGTGTGTGTGTGCGCGCGACTGTGTGTGTGTATGAGGAGTTTCTTCGCTTCTTCTGCAGAATCTGCCACTAAGCTTTTCCTGCTAAAGTCTTTACATTGAACCTCACAAATCCTGACCAGACACTTTCAGCCAATTCAGTTTTGAAAACCTTTTTTCCTTTTACAGTTCTCTGAACGACCAAATTGCCACACGTTTAAATTTCCAAACTGTGCTCAGCCATCACTCTCCATTGTGTTGATTGCCTCATGCATACACACACACACATACATAGGTCTACCTACACTGCATCAACCTGACCCTCTGTGTGCATCCACAACACACTCTGATGGTTTAAGGATATTGACAATTGCTTCTTCTTCTACAGGTAATCAGAAAACCAGTAAGTTGATGTAGTTGGCAGTGATTATAATGCTTAAAAACATGCGGTCAAAAAAAGCGTTAGTGGCTTGTAAAAGGCGAAACAATGCTGCAAAGCCGAACCCCAACCCTTCCTCCCACTGGTTACCGTGGGAGCAGCTGGAATGTCATTGGCCAGTCAGCGACCTCAGAAGCATGCTGCTGGCTCTGTAAACCATGTCAGATGAAGAATGCACCAATGTTACATCACCAGCAGGGACAAAACAACATCATAACTGCAAAATAACACAAACACTTACTGTCTTCATTCAGTACATTGAGGATCAATCGAGGTAAAAGAAAAGTAAAGCCATTACTGAGCCCTGTCTGCAAATCATAAATTAGATCGTGTTGAAAATTAGGACTTTTACGTTCTGTAACAATTGTGCAAAAGAGGTTGCAACTAAATATTAGAAAGCTGTTGCTTATATTTTACAGATTCAGTAAACAAACTGGAAAGGAAAAGTAACATGCGTTCAATGTTAGCAAATTTCAGATCATACCAGCATATGTTGGCAGAAATCGTAGTACAGAGTACAATATAATCATTAAAGCAGCTTTTTTCCACCAAAAATGTTTATTTTACCAACCAAATCCAACTTGTTAATATCCACATTAGTCTAAAGAAAAGTCAGTCAGGCTCTAAAGTGCAGAGATATGCATTGTTTTCTACTCTTACCAAACCCTCAGGTGGTGTCTATGTCTGTTTTGAGGCATGTGTGTACATGCGCAAATTAAAAAGTGTATGTCATGCCTCTTTTTTCAGTGATCTCTGTGAGATCATGTACAGTTACCTAATAAATGTCAGGTTTATGTGTCCCCTAGTGTTTCGCTGATTTATGTGCGTCTCTTTCTGGCAGCGTCAGTCAGCCAAAGAAGATTTCCCCTGTTCTGAATGATTTAGATAAGTTCATTGTTCCGATCGCCCATCTCATTAAAATCATGGATACATGCCAACACTGGGAGGTGTAAGGTATGTATGAGAGAAGCTGAGAGTGAGTGTGTGAGTGTGTGAGTGTGTGAGTGTGTGAGTGAGTGAGTGAGTGAGTGAGTGAGTGAGTGAGTGAGTGAGTGAGTGAGTGAGTGAGTGAGTGAGTAGAGCATACCGGATCAGACATTTCTTAATGAATTCACATACTGCCAAAGCACAGATTTCATTAATTTGCATAGTGTGTCAGGAGAGTTAATTATCCTAATTCAAGTGAAAGTAAAGGAAACGTGAGCAGGATCTGGAGGACAGTGAAAGAGAGGTTGAGCAGCAGACATTTCCACTTTCCAACTTAGTTTTTTTATTTTTTATGATTTGTTTCCTGCCCGAAATGCAAGAAAACTCAAATTTGTTTTGCTCGGTGAGATTCAAAGTGGTTACTTGCTGTGTGCCTTAAGAACCTCATTTACAGTTTGTGTCCTTCTGTAATGAGGCAAATAAAAGTCATTTAACATGCGATTCTCAATTTGAAATAGCCATGGGCTTTGGAACAAAACTGGAATAGTTTATGAATGTCACTGAAAAGTTACATGATGAATGATGAATTATTTGTGTATTTATGTATTTTATTCAGAAAAATGGCCTCATACACCCCCTCCCATGCCTATTACCCTACCCCCCCCTTTCCTCCATTCCCGACATGCACATGCTGCACAATACTGTGCGATGGTTCAGTGGAGACTAAGCCTGTAATGAAGTGAGAGAGTGGCACAAAGACTGGGCCACCAATTTATCGGGGGCCCCGGACCAGAGCAGCTGGGTTCAGAGGGGGCCTGTTAAGCAAACTTTGACGCCACAGAGGGACAGAGGGTCTGAGGGAGAGTTGTGATTTAATAAAGCTATGTTATTTTGCAAGTTAATCCATTCCCTCGCTGAATCGAAGCACAATGTCCTCACGGGGCCGAGACATTTAGGACGGCAACTAAAGCAAATACACCTCAGACTGCAGGAGATGATGAGTTGATGATTTAAATACACACACATTGTAAAGAGAGTTTTCTTTGCTCCTTCTCCACTGTTTTCTATCCAAAATCTTTAACGGTAATGAATAGTAGCAGCACGCTTTCAATACTGCAAAAGAAGATTCATATGAATTTTCTTTTCGCCGTATAACACTGTGTCACGTTCACCACACACAGACAACACTAGAGGACAGAAAAACTATCCTGTCATCATAGTACAATATTTAATGTGCCACTACTGAGGATTTTCTAAATAACTTGAAAAGTAGAGTAAAAAAAAGAAAGAAAAAAGTTTGAGTTTCCTGAGCAACGGCTTTATTTGTGATTGTTTACCTGAAAGAATTGGAGCACCAGCTGGGTGGGATGTATTTCTCTGAAAAGTGCCAAATACATCGTCAGTAACAGCATTACATAATCTTGTACCCTGGGAAGACCCAGATCTGGTGGATGTGTAGGAATCCTAAATTGAAGGTTTGTCAGTAAAAGAGGCCCGACATCAATGCATCCAGGTTAGAGTAAAGGCAGCATATGGAAGCACATATTCTACCAGAGGAGATACACCATGTGAGCTGCGTGCGTCTTTAAGTCTGCTTGTGATGCGTTGGCGTCAAATGTGCGGTGGTGAAATGGAAGCAGGAAAGAACTGGCCAGCTATTTTTCCGTCGGCGACTGCACACTGGAAAATGTACAGACAAGCCTTTTCACTAACACGCTCTCATTCCTCAGTTTCACAGGCAACTCCACTTATCACACTTGAAAATAATAATAATAAAAGCAAAAATATGTTTTATCTCCAAGTGAGACTACCCTGGATCAGTGAAGGTTATCTGAAAACAGCTAATTGATAAGATTTTCATTTAGTCTGCAATTAAATCACACCACATGGACCCGAACATTTCTATATCTAGATAATGATACATCTGAAATTAAGAAAAAAAAAAACCTTTATCTTTTAGCTGTTAAATAATTTGCTTATATCTTTCAGAGCTGAAGAGAAGAAAGCAAAGTGGGCCTTGAGAACAAAGATCAAATAGGTAGTAAGAAACTGGAGGGATGTGGCTGAGGGATTCAGGAAGGTTTATTTTCAAAGTAATAATTATACTGTCACAAGAGCGAGAGCCAGAAAGTTTTAATTGGGTGATGAAGTACATGCAATGTCATGGTGTAAGTGCACGGCTTCAGTATCAAAACTGGTTGGCTTCATACGTTTATATCTTCACTGACATCCCACAAGTACATTTAAAGTAGACAGAATCTAGGGGAGAATCTGATCACATAGTCTAGTTTACCATGTGTTTATTAATTGTGCACAGGTTCATCAGTAAACCGTCCGTGTTTGACATGCTCCACACTTGAATATTGCCAAATGCAGATGTACTTCTCAACTAGCAATTAAATTTGATGGACAGGTCATAAAAGAGAGAAAAAAAGTGTTGTTTTTTTTCAATCCACAACTTTAAATTGGTCTTCCAGTTATGAAATAAGTTTTATCTGCAAAAGATATCACAACAACTTTGTCTAATGGACACTATCGTGCACATTTATAGATGACAGTGAAAGTCAGCAAAGCAAGGAATGTGACAGTCACAGACGCTCAGAAAACAAAAGTTAGCGCAATTTAATCTATAAAAAAGGTTGAACATTGTCCAGTAATATTGTGTAAATTATAAAAAGCCATTTTACACTGTTAGTCACATTTTTATATAACCAAATCATATTTCAAATGCAACTGAAATAACAAACCGAGTGTGTGTTTTGATATTTGATGAAATGCCAGCCGGGACTGGGATCTGAGAAGAGTCATGGCTTCACATTGCTTACACCATTAGTATTGCACCTGAGGGTTGTGTTGGGCCTATACTTCATGAAGGTAATAAAACAACAACACAAAGCCTCCCGTTCTCTGCGGCAAGACGGCAGAGACTAAATTAATGCAACATATAGAGCTGCAGGAATGAGTCCTAAAACACAGAAATGAGTTAGCAGTTTAGCACTTGTGGTTCCCTCCTCTCAGGGTCAATGGGTTTTTTTGAATGGGTTTTTTGTTAGAAGCCTAAAATAAGGTCTGTGGTTATCACAAGCCTAAGAGATTTCAAAAATACGTCATCCCTGCAGCACTCTATGGTCAACAGCAGCCCCGGCCATATACACTGGATCACTTCTTACTAGAAGTAACTCAAAGTCACTAACAGAAATAGCTTACTGTATCTTAGTGTGCACGTTTGAGTCATTGAGCCAGCATCCATTAGCTCGCTTCATTGACATAAAACACGCTTGGTCGCCAGGTTAAGTCTGTCCTATTTGTGCTAGCCGCCACACTAGCTAGTAAGCCGGTCGATCAGGAGGAACCCAGACTGACTGCTGAACCCGGCCGGTATCTATATTTCATCCGTTCACAGCAACAGCCAAGAACGCATATGTCAATATGAAACCGAAATGCGTGCATTATTAAAATAATGATAATACGTTTAACCGACTAGTATAAGGGTAGCAATGCTTAAATCTACTAGTTGACTAATCGCACACATCTCTACTCTCCGTGTCGTCACACTTAAACCATGCCCGTGGCGGCCAGTAGTTTCTCACATGATGATGATGATTGGTCACTTACTTAAAGCCTGACGAGACGGATTTTCATGTGATCTCGTGATATCACGAGAATCTTGCTGTGCAAGGAAAGTCTTTGTCACCAAAGTTCAAAATCAGCCGTGTGTGTCTGTTAGTAATCAACCGCTGTTTTGTATTGATGACAGAAGATTTTACCATGTTTCTCGCACAGTGTGAAGGGGCTTTTAGAAATTACAGCACCCCTATTTTTTTGCTGGATATTCTCATAAAACTCCATTAGGGACACAAGACACTCAAACACAAGCTACTGGAGAGAGCACTACACAGATATCCCAACTCTCACTTCTCTAACTGGGCTGTGGCAGCTTCGCCCAAAGACGCCACCTGAGAATTTGCAGCTGGAAACTGTGAATTAAGAAAATCTCACTTGCCTCCCTGACTACCTGTATGGTACGATCCAATAAGAGACATGGGCCGACCTCTGAATCAGCAGTACAGGTGTGTGTGTGTGTGTGTGTGTGTGTGTGTGTGTGTGTGTGTGTGTGTGTGTGTGTGTGTGTGTGTGTGTGTGTGTGTGTGTGTGTGTGAATTCATATCCAAGTGCATGTGCTTGCAAACACGATCACAGTCTATTTACAGATTGTATCTGGTGTGAACAGCCAACACGACGAGGCTGCTTCAACAACATAACCTGTACTTGTACGGAATGAATTTCAGACAAAGACTGAATGGTACAGACAGTCTTAGCCAGCAGCACGCTGTGTCCCAATGCGGAGCTTTAAACTTTACTGCCGAAAGTCATTATATTCCATAAATCACTGACTTAACCAGACTTGAATCAGAGCAGAAAGATAGGGCTGGAGTATCTATCTCTGCTGGTTCTGCTTAATAAGACTATATGGTATGTATCTTCTGTTCAGGGGCTAGAATTCACACATGTCCTTGAAGAGCTTGTAGATATGAAATACGATTTCTAGCCCTTAAAGCAAAATGTAACTCAAACTGCTCCTCTGCACTCTTCAGCTTTGTGAAGGGCTGCCTGTCCCGCCCTTGTATTAATAACCTAGATTAATGTAACATTATGAACAAATCTTTGGTGACTACATACAGAACCAAAACTACCAAGTGGGTGAACAGCAAAGTGTTGCATAACACACAACTTGTATGTCTGCATGCAATTGAAATGTAGTTCAAGTTCAAGTATTTAGTGTTGAGAGAAGCACGAGTTGTGTGCACGTGTGTGTGTCAGAGAGCGATTAGGTTTGGGGTTAGCTCTTATTGAGAAGGCTGACAAAGCATCCTTCAGATAATACTCATCACGGACACACACATTAACCTGGTCTAAACCTCACCTCAGGCACTCCTGAAACACATTCTCACTTGTGCATATTGAATGATTACAGACTGACCATTTTAAAAGCAGTATTAATGCAGTTCTAGAGGAATTATGTAGTCAAATGTATTAAATACAGTCAATAGTACAACTGGGACTTCTTATTAAAAGCTATAATGAAACTTTAAAATATAGCCAGTGTGAAAAGCATGATCTAAATGACTCTAGCCCAATACAGGTTGCCTCTTATCGTTAGGTCCTTCTAAAGGAGGGAGCTGCGAAATCAACATGAACATAGAAACAGATCATCTTCATTATAGAAAATAACTTAATTTTAAAGTTATTCAGCTTTTCATTACACTATCTTTGAATGAGCACAAATTCAATTCTTGGAATTTATGAAACAACCTTTAAGATAGCCTTCTTTCTGATTAAAAATATTATTTTATACTGTAAGCATCTCTGCCTTGTTGCAGCTCAGTCTACTTCTATTCTTATCCAACAGAGCTCACTGTCCGTGCCGGCGCATGGAGCGCATCCTGTTAGAAATCGGTGGTGATTATTTCTCCAATATCTGAGTGCAGTCCCATTTCTCACATGCAGTTTATTATGTCTTACTTAAACTGCATGTCACGGATTTTCCCTGAGACAGTGTAATACTCTTCTTTTGTTGTTATTTGTAAACAATCCGTAGGTGGACGTGGCACACCGGCACTTGTTCTAGTCATGCCAGAGTCGTGTCCAGCCAACGGCTTTCTTCTCCGAAGCAGACTACAAATAACTAAAACAAAAATGTAGCCGGAGCAAAATTAGATAAACATTGGCCACTGCCAACGACAAATGTTATCTTATTTGTCAAAAGGCCTATGGCAGTCAAGAAGACAAAAATCACCCGATACTGATGTTTGACCAATAAATCGGTGCATCCCTACTGTGTTGACAGTCTGGCCCCGCATGCATGTGAGTCGTGTGTTTGGCTAGCTAATCACTGCTGCTTTGCACTGCACTCATACAGCGCTTACCACTGATAACGCCGCCCCGACCCACAGTGTTCCCCTCGGGTAAACACTGTTAGAGATGTTGCCGTTGTTTGCGCTGTTAGAACCATAAGCTGCTAGCCACCGGCTCAGCCGTCGGCATGTTGAGAGCCGTGTGGAAGCCATCCCTATGCTTTAAATTCCGTATTGAGATTATTTAAAGATGAGCTACACCCTAAGAAGTTCACTTAAAAAGGACCAGTGTGAAGGGTTTAGTGGCATCTAGCAGTGAGGTTGAAGATTGCAAACAACTGCTGCTCACCACTTCCTTTCCAAGTTGTGTTGAAGAACCTATGGTGGCCTAGGTAATGTAAAAACCAAACTCTCTAAAGCCAGAGTTTGGTTTGTCCATTCCGGGCTACTGTAGAAACATGGTGGTGCAACATGGTGGACATACTTTTCCCAAACCCATTAGACTTTGTACAAAGTTGATCAATAGTTCACGCTTACATATTGGTCAACAGCCCAATGGTAATAACAGAAATTATCCTGAAATTCAGTCTGACATTAAGCTATTCCCCTCGCCAAGTACAAAAACGGACCTGACCAAATGAAACAAGACCATCAAACTTTCTCATCAGACCAAAGCCAAATTATACTTTTTAAAAAGGTACGTTTCAGTCTAGGTGCCAACCGGGAAGAGCTCCCCACATGTGATAACAACACAAAAGAAGAACGATTATTTTACCATTTCATTAATTTAGCATTGTGAAACAGTACTGTATCTCTATTGCGTTTCTCCTAACGTACATATATATTACCGTTTTGAAGCTCCGAGTTTGGTATTCTGACCGTCGCCATCTTGTTTATTTGCAACCAGAAGTGACACGAGAGGGTGGAGCTAAGTACAACCGGACACTGAGTAAAGCATTGTAGGCGACCAAAATTCTACAATTAACTTTCACGATCTGAAAACACTAGGGCTGGACCCGAATATTTGACTTTTCGGGTCCTACCCATTTCTATAGTCAATGTAACATCCAACCCCTCCCTATTGTGGCAGGTTTTCAGCTTAAACCCTTTTGCATTCCGTCTGCTTCCAGTAACCCAAACTGGTACATGAATGAGGTAGTTGTACAACAGCTCTGCACAGCCGCTCATCCAGTGTTACATTCTTCCTCTTTGCTACAAAACATGGTGTACTTTGACTTCTAGGATACATTAACATCACTCACACATATACACATTGACATACATCTGCTCCCCATGTACAAACTCCCATGCACACACACACACACACACACACACACACACACACACACACACACTCCTATCCTTCCTCTTTGCTTTACACCATGTGTGTAAGTATGTGTAGTATGTGCTTGTGTGTGTGATTTTCTATCAGGCCCTGGTTGCTTCTTACAGTAGTGGAACATGCCTCGCCTTGGTTGGCAAGCTGTTGTCAATGATGGATGCATTTTCAGTGAGAACAGAATCCAAATTAAGAGACACAGCGGGACAGTTGAGAGGCCAGTGCTACATGCTGTAGCTCATCCAGTCCATGTAGAGCTGCTTCACATGTCTGCAGTCTTTTTTTATTTCTGTCTCAATTTATTTTTCATTTCACATCTGTAATTGTTGCTTCATAAAGCCATGTTTAACTGTTTCATGATGTTCTCACACTTGATGTTCTCTGATTCATAAATCTCCCATTTTATTGTGAGCGCAACCCTGTATGAATCCGTAACTCTGCTATAACGGAACATTCAGGTGTGATAATAAGGTGTGTGTGACTAGGAAAATGTCGAGGTGACCTATGTACCTCTCTCCTCCACCCCCTTCCTTTCTCTCCTCACATATACACACAAAAACACATACACTTGATGATGCAGCCTGTCTCACACACACACACACACACACACACACACACACACACACACACACACACACACACACACACACACACACACACACACACACACACACACACACACACGAATGCATCCATGCACAAACACACGTCAGGCTGTAAATGTCGCTGGGAGGAAATGAAGGCCCCTGTGGTTGTATGGTTTCATCTGGTCTGTTATATTTATCTGACCCTCTCAGGTGTTACTGTTCCTCTCCCGCGAACAAACATTGATTATTCCATCACCATTTAGATGTAGGGTGCGACAGGAATACAGAGGAAGAGGAGCAGAGGGCATCCTATTGGAAACATATAGAAAGGCTATTTTCTTTCCTTTCAAACAGACAGATTGACTATGCACAAAGGCTTATTTATGGCAAGAGGTTCAGGAAAAGCAGGAGGCACAAGGTTTTACACATATTGACATTCAACGGTGCTGCTGTTTTCTTCTGCTGTTGGCTGCTAAGCAACTGTGTGGGACATAAAACCACATGATTTATTAAAAAATCTATAAAGTGAACAATTGCAAAACTATGAAAACATCCTTCACCTTGATTATACTGCTTAAGGTATGAGGCAGAGCTCAGCATTAATACCCTGCATGTGCAGTTGCACCATTACAAATTGCACTAATCTAAGCGAGCAGAAATCTGTTTAATACAAGCTATCAAAAAATATTTCTTCTTCTTCTTAACTTCCAAAAGAGTCAAAAAAGGAAAAATCCTGCCACAAGCGCAGAATGCAAATCAGGCTTCTAATGTAACTCCCTTAAATGTTGCGAAAAGTATTTATCTGACAGATTCAAGTATTACTGTTCATTTATTCCAGATATTTTAATGTGATGGAGGCAGTTTCTCCTTGATCTCCGTCAAGGCCGTCTGTGTTGTGAATTTCACAGAGTGATGAAAACTGCCTCGAGCGCAGCAGTGGTAGCTTGTTTGTTGCTGTGCACTTGTAAGAGAGACTGTTACCCTGACCTTTAACACTGTAGTGGTGCCAAGAAGGAGTTTGTTTCTGACTGTGTTTCTGAGTATCTTGATAAAAACGTGTACTGGTACAAAATTGTACTTGAACCCCATGTCATATGTATTCACAAGTATTTGCACAAATACTTTTGAGGAAACAAATATGTTCATTCTTCTCATTTCCTCTATTCCTTAAAAATACTCCAAAGCTCCTCGCTACAGATATATGCGTCCTACAGTCCGACAATCTCCAGGTCAGACTGACATAAATGCACTGACACGAGCGAAGGAATAGCAGGACTTCTAAAATACTCACATGCATGCACGCACACACACGCTCAACCCTTTCCCCTCAAGTGAGCCTCCAAGCCTCTTTCGTTTCCTCACTCCTCCATCAGATCCTCAGGGGGAAGGGAGCCCCATGGAATGATACGACGGATCACAGAGCAGCGCTGGTTGAGCCGTCTGATATCAACACTTTTCTGCCTAACTGTGAGCAAGTAAGGAAGGGGGATCGGCAAATGATTTCCCCTGGCTGTATCTGCTCCGCTGACTGAAGTTACTGACACCAGCCCACTGTGCAAGCTAACTCACAGAAATGCTCTCACACAGAAAGCGTGTAACTTCGTTGTTCCTTTTTTTTTCTCAAAAGGAAACTTTATGTCCTGTTTCACAAGTTATTCTTACTTCCGTTTATTGAACCTGTTTAAAGAAAAACACACACACAACAAGTTTAAGGGTTTGTTTCCCACAGTTCCCAAAGAAACTTTTTGAACATACTGGGTTTCCATCTGGAAGCATACGTTGAGAACACCTACGGTTCTGAAGCGTCAGTTTTGAATCACATCGCTGAACATAACTGTTAGCTTCTGTTTAGACTCTGTGGGTGAGCCCTCTCTCAAAATATGGACTTTGACACACAGAGAATATACAGATCAATAGAACAAAGAAGAATAAAAGTGTCAACTTTTGTGGTTCGTGATGGAAACATATTCTTTTTGAAAAGTAACATCTTGTATAAAACATCAAACTTTGCCTTCAGACACGGTGTATTAGTAGCAAGAGAATTTCCAATTCAACCCAGTGACTTGAAGTCATATTCGTGTGAGATGAAGGATCCTTGTGATGCAATCAGTTGGCAAGACTGAAGAAGACAACTGAAGATTGTTTTTAATCCCTTTTCTTCTGTCCTCACAGATAAAGATCACAACTATGTTGTTTCACACCTGACTGATGCTTTTAGGAAAACGTGCATCAACAAACACATCCGACAAATGACTAAACTGCAAGAATGAGACAGAAAAAGAGGGAGACAAGAGAGATACAGTACATTAGCTGTGGCAGCTCACGTGAGCGAGTTAAGAGCAAGAGGAAGGAAGTACCCGCCTGCAGATACCAGCTGACTCCACTGCAAACCATCCTACAGTATACACAGCAGGTCTTACGCTATACGTTCTCCATAGTTCTCAGTCCTGACATGAACGGCAACAAAGTACTTTCTATCAGTGTCAACAGTGTTTGATGGTCGGGACAGTTGCTCATTAGCATGCTGAGACGCTCAGGAGGTGTGAACCACAACACTATTCGCAAACTTTGATTTCCTCTTACTATTTCAGTTCAACTCATTATTTTGATGTTTCAGAGGAAGTCTGATCAAAGTTCTGATTCAACAGATTGTCTCGCTCAGCTCATCAAATATGGCCCTGAAGGGAAAATGAGCCAAAGTGCAGCAAAACATAATAAAGTATCAAAAGTTCCCCTCGTTTGCATCTATGTATTTATCCGGAGCAGTGCAGTGTAGACAGGGAAGTGCTCCTTGAAAAAGGAAAACTATCCTTACCTTCAAGGATGACTTCTTTGCCAGTTTTCTTCAGCGCTTGCACAGCCTCATCATGTGTTGCCTCCCGTAAGTCATAACCATTGACAGACAATATGGCGTCACCAACATAAAGCGCCTCAGTCTGGTCAGCAGCCAGGCCCTTAAAAATCTTGGAGATGAGGATTGGCATCTTGTTCTCCTTCCCGCCTGCATGAAAAAAGAAGGGGAAAATGTTTCATCTTACATACATATATTTCTACAGGAACCTGCTGCTCATTATTAAACATAGTTTCATACATTCACATTCACAGTGCAACCATAACCCTCAGCGTCTGACCCCTGATCAGCGTTATTGGAGCAGCTGGGAATTAAGTTATTTTCTACTTACAGATTCCATGCAAAGTGCAAGTGCTTATGCTAAGAGCAATTTCCAATATGGCATGTTGGCATAAAGGCTGTGGAATATGGCACTTGGAGCAAATTCAACTTCACACTAAAAGGTAGTTTGCAAGTCAGAAGGAAAGAAGATAATGTCTGAAATAAATACTGAGAGTGCAACCCAGGACAAAGATCACAGCTTAGTTTAATACAAAGAACAGCACATTATTATGTTGTCCAGTTACTGCGTGTTATACATGTACACAAGTCGGCTTCACAATAAGAAAACTCCACAACTAATTTGATTCCAACCACTGCAATCCTCATATTTGTACTCTTGTAAACTGCAATCTCTCTCTCCCTCCCTCTCCCTCTCTCCATCTCTGTCTCCCTCTCACATCTCCCTCCCCTCTCCCTCTCTCTCTCCCTCTCTCTCCCTCTCCTCTCTCGTTAAATGAAGGTCAGCTGGATCTGCCTCTTGCTGTGGGCTTCCAGTCTCCATGAGAAATATGGTCATTAATGTCAGCTGGCAGATGTACTCTGGCCTTGGGGCTAGTGAGAAGTGATCTAAAAGAGGATTACGTTTAATTAATTTGAAATACATCTTCCACAGGTTGCTTTCTCTGGGTGATTCCTTTGGATTTAACTCAAGTATATCCCTTTGGAGGCCACTGCCTGCTGACACACTTTTACTATGCAGTTCAGGTTTGAGAAAGAGGGATTTACCAGCTACTTGACCGATCCGTGACATCAGGAAGTTGTTTACTGCATCACTGAGTATTAGAAGTGAGGTGATGCCCTTTACTTACTGAGTCTCTGAATCGTGATGTGTTGGCACCGGGACAAAGACAATTTGCAGAATTTCCCATGATAAAGACAACCGCATAATGTTATGCACAGTGGAAAGGAAAAGTGCACGTCTGGCATTAAACAGTAGTCCATACACTGATCTAATAATGTAGCATTTAATATGCAAGCAGTTGTACGTTTAAGTGGGGCTGTTACTGTCAGACCAGAGCTGAATAAATAACAAGAGCAATTCTGGGCAACTTTTAAGTATCCTACAGAGACCTGAGCATGTCAGAAATGAAACTCCATACTGAATACTGCTATAGGTGGGGGAGACAGGGGACCATCATGTACAGGTTTAGTCATGCTGAACACTGTAACCCTCTAGAGAGACACGGTGCGATTCTGACTGTCTGCTCGTTATGGATGAACCTGCAGAAGGACCAAAAAGATATGAGCATGGTGTTTGCCACAACACCACTAGCCACTACTATGAACTGTATTTCCCCTTTATATCCTGAGGCATAACCAGTGGGTTCGGTTATTTCATTTCCACTTAAAGGCTCAAGTAAATGGATGCCAGGTATACAGACTTTTCTACCTCACTCATCGCAGGCCAAAGCTAAAATATTATCTGTTTACCATTTCATTTCATGTGGGTTTTAGGCTATTTTCAGATCTGCAAAATAATTATTTTTTTCTTCTTTGAATTACCTTATATATGAAATGTGCTGTGCAAATAAAGTTGCTTTGTGTTACCTTGTAGAGAGCATAAAGAAACTGAGCTCTTATACAATTCTTTGTAACAAAGGGAGATTGTTGTGTACGGTTCGGAAGGGGAGCCAAACTATTTGACTCTGTAGGTAGAAGTGGTAGACTGTGTATGTACAATACCCGAGGGGACTTTCTGTGGAAATGTATTGATGGGGAAACTGTTGGTCTGATCATTGCTTTCTGGTAATCTGACACTCACTTGGTCCTTTGCGGATTTGGCCACATACTTTAAACATGAAGCACTCTTAGGAACAGTAACATTATTAAAGTAGATTATGCAGGCACATACAATATGCAACAAGGCAATGCCAAATCTAGAAGCTTTTTGGAGCCATTCAGCAAAAGAGCTTCAACCACAGAAGAAGCGCTGCTCCTTTCAAACCTAATGTTTCAAAGTGAAACTGATTTGAAATAATGATGCCGCTTGTTTCTCAACAGTTTACAGTCATGCTGACACATGCCTGTACGTATTCCCTGAACAGTACCTAACATAATAACACATTTGTGGTTCTGAATGTCGAGTTGAATGACCCCCATCCAAACCTTCCCCAGCTGATTTGAGGATTACATTTGAATACCCTCCTGTCACAAGTTTCTTCTCTAACCTTCAGGTTACCTTTTCACCATAGTAAATGACATTGCTCTGAGTGCTTGAAGACTACATAGTATTAGCAATACACAAACTGTAGACTGTCTGTATTGCCTACATGAAGTATTTAAAGATTTAAAACTAGATCCAGCAATTACTGAATACCGGGACTGTTGAGCAGGAAAGCTCCCATTGATTTCAAGTAGGCTATTTATAGAATGTACATTTAAAAAGTACACAATTGTACCCTGATGTGCTCTAAACTGAAGATTAAAGGATTTGAAATAGAAAAATGTTGACAGAAAACTAAAGTAAAACTACAGTAGGTAATACATTACTGCTATGCTACTGATCTACAAAATGAATAGGAAGCTCACTAATGCAGGGTAGATGTAGGGTCTTGCAGACTTGAACAATCATTGCAAGTGCAGGATATGGCCGATGACCTTTCAGCGTCATTAAAACATGACATGCTTATATCTCATGTACTAAACCCATGCTAATAGAGCACTCCCCACAGCACTTCCCACTTTACCAACGGCAATGCCATCTCCTTTTACTTGATAAATGGTGGAAATGTATGTGAAGGATCTATTTAAAGTAAATGGTCGGAGAAAGAGGCAGCCTGCTCATTTGAGAGGATAGTGACATCGGTGTCACACGAGAGGATGATATTGGTGTCCAAATGACTTGGCAGCTGCACCAAAAATTATGTAGTACATATAAACTGTAGATATGATGTAAGGGATGGTTAGTTTTTACCTCAAAGTATTAAGTCTGACCTTGGGGCAACCGGAGGAGGTGAGGGCCAACAACAGTAACAACAACTAAGCAGACTTTTCCACCCTGTTTCTTTTCCTCTCTTTATATACTTTCAGGATTACTTCCAATCGGAAATACCTTTTACTGACATGACTGCTGAACATCATTGACATATTATAGGAAAAATATCGTCAATGTGTCTTCCACTCCTACACAGCCCTCCCATATTTCCTTCCGTCCCCTTTTTCCTCCAATTTTCACATCAAACACGGTTTAGCACCCTTCAGCTGGCAGCCTGTCACTCAGTTGACAGGAGGGTGGGAGTGGTGGAGGTGAGGTGGAGCCACTGGAGCTACCCATGACAGGTAAATGAACGGTACTGGTTTCTACAACACTGACATGTACCTAATTAGGTAATTTTGTGCTAACAATGTATTTGTTGTGATAATGCTCCTTTCAAATAATTCAGTATGATCAGCACGTAACTTTATCAAACTTTGTCAGCCTGAGTTGCATGCAGTGCTAATGAGCACTGGAACAGAAAAAAGAAATCTAACACACAAACCTTCAAAATAATGTGGTTAGATATTCCCGATGAATGTGCAGAGCTACAGAAAGAGAGAATGGCTTTTTAATAATAGATTTGTTACATAACTTTGCACCTGGGCCTTGTTAACTGACAAAAATATTCTCACATGAGGTAGTTTTGTGACAAAAGAGTTTGAGGCATCAAAACATGGTTTCATAATGTTTGCCCTAAAAATCCTAGCATTGATTTTAACTTGTATGAAGTCACAACTAACTAGGATAACGCACACTGGGATCATTTTTAAACATTGTCAGGGAAGCTATGACATGCAAATCATGATTTTGTGATAACATCACTGTGACTTTGATTGTGGTAAAAAAAAAAAACGGAAAAGCACACACTAAAGTGCTGCACTCAAAACTGCAGAAGCACACTCTACTTCCCCTCTGACCAGTGGGCCTGTCTAGAAATATGGAGCCTCACTTCCTAGCCGCTCCTCTTAAATTTAGACATGTGTGAGTAAAGGTTGACTGCCTTCATGCTTTTCTGCACGCTGGGGTGGCCTCCCTAAAATTAACACTAGTTGAGTACTCCACTCCCAGCCACATAGCTTTCATCTTTGGCCAATGACAACTGCTTGCTGTGGGTTGCTCCTCTCAGCTGTTCACAATGTGGTGTCAGCTGGCCCACAACAACTTCGCCCTGTTCTTTCATTTTCTTCACCCTGTTTCTTATTCACATTGTACTATTTCTTACTCCTTTTTTCTTTCCTTTCTACACATTTGACCTCTTTCTGGCTTGTTCCAAGTCCTGTTTCATGTAAGTCTTGCTCATTGTTCCTTTCTCTTTCTATCCCTCTGCTAAAACCTTCCTACTCCCTCTCTTCATCACTGCCTTTGAACAACAGGCATCACCACAATGTCAGGCCCGGCAGGGTGCCAGCTATGATTTTGTTTTAATAGCATACTGTCTGATTTTCAAAGCCACCCATTTCAACAAAGATGGACATTACATTTATGTCATTAGGGGCTGGCTTTGTTGTTGGTGGTGGTGGTGGCAGAAGTGGGCGGGGGTGATTAAAATAAACATGTCACTAGCAGCTACAATGATAAGCCATCTTTGCAACATGACAATGGTGCGAGTCCACAGCTGTCAATCAAATTGACCCTGTGCATCAGCCAATAGCCAAGTGACAACCAAGTGTCAATCAATGCAGACTGCAGACCCATTAGGAGGTGGAGGCTATAACTCATATGCATGCAAGATGAAACACAATGCACACACACACACACACATACATACATACATACATACATACATATCAGGATGTAGGTTTATTATTCACCATTACTGTTGTGATAGTGCATGAATCACAACTCAAGGGAAGTGGCACAGACCAATCACAACTTCACCATCGTAACCCTAAACAGGTGTAGTTTAAGCCAGGGAGATGGAAACCTAATGTGAGCCACAAATGGATTTAAATGCATCTTAATTGCCAAACATGGCATAAAAGAGCAAGCAAGCAGTGTAAAAAGGCTTGAATATATCAAAAAGCCTACTAAATGTGAGCTAAACACACCTCCAGGGATTAAAAATCAGACTGCATTCCCTCTGTGCTATGCATTTTATCTTTGTATTTACATAGCTTCACAATGCTGAGCCCTCAGACTTCTTAACACGAAGATCTCCATTGAGATGGTAGCCTGTTGCTGCAGGTCGAGGAAACAGGACAAGCAAAAGGCTTTTTATCAGCCGCTGAACAGTACACAGCACAGGTATGTAAGCCTGGCTTTAAAGATATTGAGAGGTCATGAACTTTTTCCCATTGAGAGGTTGTAGGAGCAATGCTGGTGTAACTATGATGTAGCAGCAGTGGGGTATTAATGCATCTTTGCTCACTCAAAGACAAAGATAAGCAGCGAAAAAGGTTATTTCTTAGCCAACCGAAGTAGATTATGTTCTGTAAAAACAGTGATGTATTTACTCGTTTCTGTGACCCCACTTTCAGCCAATTACTTAATTTGTAAGCACCTTTAAGAAAAATGGCTCACAATGAAAATTGCACACAGTTGCTAACAGTTGATATGTTTGTCTTGGTTTAAAACAAGTTGGTAACAGGAAACTTTTGGAAGTAGGTCTTCTCAACTTCAACATGTTATTTGGCTTTGGAGAGTCTGCTGGACCCATAATTAAAAAGTAATACTACAAAAAAATGTAAATAACGTGTCTTCCTACTAAGTAACGTTACACACAGTCAGTAATTGCCATCTCTGGTGCTGGCTCTGGGACACTGAAATGGTTCCCTGTCGAGGTGAAGCACAGCGTGAGATAATCACAGCTGTCATTTTTTTTTTTCTCTGAGCAAACCACAGTCCTACATTTGTTAAGTGTGAGTTAAAATACGAACAAGAAAGTGTCTCGACTAAACGTCGTGGCGAAGTAGAAATACACACTTAAGAGATTTAACGGTCAGTTTGAAGTTAACTGAAACCAACTGACAAGTCGACGGTTGTGTTTTCGCCGTCGTTGACAGAAACTGCACTCAAACTTCTAACTAGCCAAAACTTGTGCTAACTGACATTGACTCGCCGTTTATTAAGTTAGCCGTTCGGATATTATTTATTTAAAGTGCCTTACCTTTGATACTAATGCCGAGTCCTCCAACATCTTGCTTGGTAACTCGCACGGTGCGCTTCACGTTGGTGATGGTTTCCGGGACCGGGGACAAGCTTAGGTTCGGGGGGTCTCCGTTGATAGCACCGACCGTGCTTGGGTTCGGCTTCGCGGGCTCCTCGACACCCTCTCCGGGGTTTACAGTGAGCGTGTCCTCGGTAAGAGTGGCCAACACCCGGATCCAGCGGTCCACGGTCAGTCGAAGTTCCAGCAGTCCCGTTTTCTGCGCCTTCATCGCGGCAGCCATGTTCAACGCATTCCTGGAATAACTCTAGACGGGCTGGCAGTCCTGTAAAGAGATAGGGGGTGGAGGGATGGGGTAGGGGGCACAGCAGAGTTCCTCCTCTCTCTCTCTCTCTCTCTCTCTCTCTCTCTCTCTCTCTCTCTCTCTCTCTCTCTCTCTCTCTCTCTCTCTCTCTCTCCCCGACGCCCCCCCTCCCTCCAAAGAGGTTTATCCAGTAGTAAGAAGTAAAGTTAATTGAGGGTGATACGATTAGCAACGGTGTTGACACACACACTCAAAGTTCAAAGAGCTTCTTGTTGAGTCCCTCCATTAATGAAGTGTGTGTGGTTGAGTCACACATAATTACGTTTTGATTCATTTTTATTATTTATTTCAAGTGCATTGAACCACCCGGGCTCAGATCACAGATCTAATTTGCAATGTGCCCAACAGATACACAATCACTGCACTGATATATACAGACGTGCTGTCATGAAGAAAATCAAATCAATAGTGCTCCCAATGCCAGATTTTGCATTTCCAATGGATAGAGCTCATATCAGGCATGTCATCTACACATTTGGCTTCAGTTTGAACTTCTTACTCTGACCGATGGATATGATGTTAACAAGAGAGTTTCTCCATGAATCTCTCAGCTGAAAGGAGAATATACTTTATTAGTTCTCATTCAAAATACAATTAACAAAGAAAAAAAAACATTAATGCTGAGTTTGCCTTGAAAATGATAAACCCTCCAATCAATACCCAGCAAAATGTTAATAAAAGGTACACAGGAAGAGCATAGTGTTCTCTTAAGAGCTGTTATCCCAAAGTTTTCCTCCATAGGCAATAAATGAGTTGGCAGTGCAGTTTATGAGCACTAATGAAACTGAATCCATAGGCCAAAGATCAAAACCAAAAGGACCTGATGTGCCAGGCGGAGTTGCATAAGAGTGAGGAGAACGTCTGCTGTTTTGGTAAAGCGGCTGTGTTGCTTTGAATGGGTAGTATACAGTATAGTATCACTGTTTAGGTCAGTAGGTTGATTACCACCATTGTTTCTTGATTGGGATTATTTTCAGTGCACAAGACGATATCTTGAATAACTTCCTCTCTGAACCAATTTGTTCCGTATATTTTCCCCACACAACTTTTCTAGTTCTTTCTTTCAATAATATATATTTGAAATATTGTGGCAAACACTGAAAATGCTTCCTAATATATATTTGAAACACTTTTATAATAAGCTATGATTTCAGCAGGAATATTCGATGACAAAGCCATTTGGTCTTGGTTATGACACCAACTCAACATGGATGAATTGCTGTCTTGGTGACTCAGCAGAGGTGCACTTAATTGCGCAGAGTAGACTTTAACAACATGCGTGAGTCACTGAAACAAGCTGATGAAGCAGTCCACATTTCCCATGCTCTATTGCATCTGCAAGTAATCTGCCAGCCCTTCAGCTGTGTGTGTGGCAGCCTGTGTTGCATATGTGGCACAGCAGGTGAAAAAGCAAAGAAGTTCCAGCACCCAATTTTAGAAAACAGTCTTCTGGGTGGGTTGGTGAGGGGCAATTGCTCCCTTATTGAAAACAAGTTTAGAACATTGACTGAAAATTGCTCTTTAACCATACAGATACGGTTTAAAGATGTTCAGCCGTTAATAAAACCTCATTATAACCAAAAATCAGCTAAACTCTAGACGAGCTCTGCCTAACCTGCTGTATTCATTTAGATAGTTTTACTTTGATATATATTGAGATGTCTTTTTAATTTTAAATGTCCATGCATCCATTGAACATAAATCACAGACAAATTGAGTAATCTGCTCAACACAGAGGCTTTTTAGAGTTTGGTTCCCAATCTTCTGTCTCCCTCTAGTGGCTAAACGGCTCTATTACTTCAAGACACAGTTAAATGGCTTGGCAGACAAGGGCACATTTTTGAATATGAAGCAGATATTTGGAAAGGAATATTTAATATTGTTGTTTGAAAATCTCTTTGGAATTATAAAAAATAAAGTATTATTCTAAAAGATACTACCACGTTTCGTAAACAGCTTTAAGGGCAATATTTTAGATTGTTTTTGCTAGATATCAGCATTGTTTGTCTTTTTATCTCTAAAGCCAGGCTGATTGATTTTAGTTTATCTGACCTAGCAAACGTTTTTCTTTTTTAAGATTGATAAAAATATATGTCATATAGAGATTAATCTCTTGAGCATAAGATTAAATATACGATTACTGTGTCATCAACTTTCACCACAGTAATCTGTCCCAGGATTAAATGCTCCACAGTTATTGAATTAATATATCCGACCATATGTCCAGTTAAAATGCATGCGTTTTTAAACAAACAGACTAAGACATTTTGAAAACAATCATGAACATTTTGATTTTTTCATTAATGAAACATCTACTGGGAACTGCTCAAGCCGCAGCAATTATAGTCTTTGAGAACAGAGTGTTTAGAAATGTGATATTTATCATGTGTGTAATATTTCATAAACTATGCAACCCGTTGGCGCTCAAAAAAAAAAACATTTTGTTACTGATGGCTGATTGAAGCACAGCTGGTTTGACTGATTTAAAAGCCAGAATTGAATGACTACATAAATAGATATTCATAATTACTTTGGATAAATGAACATTATCCAGCAGTTAAAACACAGCTACACTGAGTACATGGATGTGTTTTATTCAAACTCAAATTAAGGTATAATGCATAAAGTAATGTATTGTACAATCTTAAACAGCAGGTACATTTTTGCTAAACTTACACCAGGTAACAGCTGTTTGTGGAGTTTGTGTGCACACCTTATGGACATACAAATCAATGTAAGATTCGTGCAGACGTACAAGATTATAGTCAACATATATTTATGCAGTTTTTTTTACATAAACTTTCCCCTTTACTTGCAGTGTTGTACATTTCTTTGTTCCGACAGAAACACTTGGATGTACTATTTAACACGTGTAGAGAACAACACATATAAACAGCTCAACAACAATGAAGCTTCAACCACAGTGCTTGCCTTAAGCAGTGCATCTACCTAATGATGTTTAGCATTATGACAAAGCTTTTGACCATCTGACCTCTTGTCTATACATCTGTCAGTCTATTCCTTTGTGATGTTGAATGGCAGGTGGCCAGCCTATCTTTCACAGTACCGGGCGTTCATATTTTTTTCAAAGCTTCAATGAATGGAACAAGAGGATTTGTAAGGATCTCTCACACACAAAGAATAGATGTCCTCTCATAAAGAACACATTTGGAGTTGATATAGACATGTATAGGACAGAAAAGTTGCCCGTCATATGGAAACATATGTACGGGGCCTTGTATATTTTCAAGGCTGTACTCCAGCACATTTGATGTATTGTAAACATTAGTCATTTTATATACAAAACAATAATGATCATCTTGTCAAACAAGGCATTGTTTTAGATATGAAATATTTGAAATGATCTCCACCTCGAACAACAACAACATTAACATGCTCCGTACGTGTTAATGCATCAATAATAATAATCAAAAAATGTAAAAAATATTATAATATGATATGCTGAAAAGGAAAGAAATCCAAATAATACTTACTTTAAGTACATGTCGTTGCAAATACTTCTATACTTTTACTGAAGTCAGATTTGAAATGCAGGACTTTTACTTGTAACTTAAGTAAGAGATCTGAATACTTCTTTCATCACTGCAAAACCCTCTTATTGAATTAAGTAAAAATGTACATGAAATATAACAGAATACAGATGACAATGATACGCAGGGGTTTAGAACAGTAATGCCCATGAGAAAACATTTGACATTACATATAAATTATTTATTTTCTCTATTTGCATTTTACCAACACAAATGATATATATATATATATATATATATATGGTTCCTATTTCTTTGTTGAAATATTTGGGCTTTATTGGCTGTGAAAAAGTAAAAAAAAACAAAAACACAATTGAAACCACTACAACCCCCCCACATGCCATCCTCAACCCCAGTTCAATCAGCCACATATATGCATGTCTCAACTCCCCAAAGACAGTGGACAGTTGGGGTGGCCTGCTGATTAATTTCAACCCCCCCCCCCCGCTTCCCTCTTCCTCCTCCTGCCATCCTCCAACCATCTCTGCATCTCTCCATCCATCCATCCCTCCCCTACTCTGCAAAGGGCAACAGCTCCAGAGGTCTACCATATGGGCCAGTGTCTGAGCGGCTGACTGCCTGCCTCCCTGCAGCTTACATGTGTGTGTGTGTGTGTGTGTGTGTGTGTGAGAGTCAAGCCTGCTCCGACTGTTAGCCTGCCCCACCTGTTCCCTTGTAACAACAGACCAGACCTCTCCACTACAGGCCGTCCAGGACAGGCTGGTGGGTAGATATATGAACTGATGAACTGACACAGACAAAAAGATAAACAGATTGAGCGGATGACGAGGAGAGATGTGCAGATGTGACAGAAGGATTTGGAAAATATTTCAATCAGAAGTGACAGTGAGATGAGTGATGAGCAGCTGCAAATCACATTATTGATAGGCACCTGCCAAGTCATTAGAAAAGTCACCGGAAATGTGGAAATAAATGATTAGAGACGGGAGAAAGAGGGAAGAAATGGGTCAGAAGACAGAAACACAGATGGGTAGACCACAACACAGATCAAAACAGATGAGCAGACAATAATAGATTTTAAAATGTGGAATAATTTATTCTCAAAATATGAATGACAGACTGTGCAGTGAACAGACTGTGGTAGACAGACACACCACGCTGCTCCCTAAACACCCGAGGACACAGGATAATAATGAAGGAGAACCTTGGGGTGATAATGAGAGGTCAAACAGAAGAATAAGTCCCAGGCTTGTACACCTGTGGCCAACCTTCTGCCATCTAAACCGCCCAGCCACCACTTTTCCTTTTTAACCCCCACCACGTTCAGTTACTCTCATTATAACCTACTGAATAATGTAAAGGTATATATGCATGAGGGATCCAAGCGAAGGAGAGGAGACAGGGCTGAGGGATGGGAGGATCTACATAATAGGGCTATCTCTCTCTCTCCATCTGGTCATATGTTTATAATCTTCCCCTCCTGCTTCTTAATGACGATATATCTGTTTGTCTGACAGACCCGATGCCCAATCACCCTCATCAAACCCCCCAAAACTATTTAGCTCTCGCTAATAATATCACGCTCTATCTACAGTCTGCACAACCTGTCCCACTTTGTGCAGTGGATACTGTGAATGTGAGAATGCTTGTGTGTGTGTGTTTGTCTCTATCTGTGCATTTCAGCGTCCGTGTGTATGAGCTGACGCGGGCACTTTGCAGCCCCAGGAGAATTAACCAGGCGTCTGCCACCTGACCCCGTTGACTCCGACCATCCTGGGCTCAGCTGATACGCGTGCCGTGTGGCCCTGACATGAGGAAGACAAAAAAAGCAGGAGGAGTGGGAGGAGGCTGAGGACAGAAGGAGCAGCAGGCAATGAATGATCATGATGACTAGGGCCATCTTGCTGGCCTCAGTCCCCCACCCCCCAGCAGAAACCCTGGCCTTGGCCCTGGCTCTGGCTCCCACATAGACTAGTGTTCTGGCTCAGGTCGGCGTGGGTGAAGTGTCACCACCAGGCAGGGTCTGGTCTGTCAGCTGTTGGGGGTGACAGGACGAGAGGAGGGGAGCGCAGAGGAGCGATGTATGCAGGGTGAGGGAGACGTACAATAGGTGTGGAGAAATAAATCAGGAGAGGATAATTGGTGAGCTGTGAAAAATCACAAAAAGCCAACAGAGGGAAAAAGAAGAAAGGTGCAAGGGTAGAGAAATAGAAAATATTGGAAGGAGCAGATTGAAACAATGGATAAAAGGGAACAGGTTTTGTGGAGGTGTCATATCTGCCAGGCCTTATGCAACCTACATAGCGCACGCAGATGGCACTACTGCTGAGAAAGTAGGGTAAACAGTCCCAGCTAATGACTTGCCCCCTCTTGACTCAGTAGAGTGAAGTGAAAGAGCAAATAATTGGAGAAAACATTCCCTCACGGGGATTAAGACTCTGTCAGGTCAGCCACTGTACAGTGGAGAGGGTAAGTGAGCAGGGTTGCAAAGGGTAAATGTGTAGGCTCATATATTCATGGCATCTTTTCACAGTGTTGTTGGCACTGTCAGATCACTCTGAGGCAGCGATTACTTAACTCAGCAAACTGGGCAGAGAGGGGGGGCAGAGGGGGGGGGCAGGCAGTTCCTCCTGAGTACATGTGTGGATGGGAGAAAGATCAGCAGGTTCTCCATAACATGGTGTATAAAAAACAAAATGTCGAAGGATTCTTTGTACAGAGTAGAAAAATACGGCAGGGTTTCATAACGATTTTGCTCACACATTATTATCCCCCCCCCCCCCCCCCCCCTATAACTAGTCTTATATTCACTCAAAATAGGTCGTGCTTGAAGCTTTGGGAAGTACACTTACAGCTAATGTAGCTACCTACATTCTGGACTCTCCGCTTCTCTTTGTTCCCTTCAAGGTTAGCACTTAGTCTGCAATTGGTCACAGTTCATCAAAGTTTAGCTTCATGTGAAAACAACAACATTAGCATTCATTTGGAGTTGTGTTTAGCTCTGTTTTTTTTGTAATTTGCTAACTCCTGAGGGAAATATTCTGGCTGCTAAATGCTGCACTCTGTTCACCAGCTCCTAGTCACTAACTTCGTCTGTCTGCAATTAGGTGCAGCTAGCTTACAATGGCTTTTTAGAACATTCGCAGAAAACAGCTGCCAGCTCCACCGCTGTGAGAGCAGTGAGAGTGAACCGTGACTTTAAAGTTGCAGGCAGGAAACCAAAAGAATATAAAAATGGTTTTATAGCTCCTTTCATTTTTCTTTATGAGGAAGTATACCATTACCCACTGTCAGTGACATGCAAAGACCGTCCATACACACAGGACATCTTCCATTATCTTGGCATGAACATTTGTTTACCTGGTCAGACTTCTTGGGGATTATGGGAGAGGGTTACCTTGTAAAAACTGCTACAGCTCAGTAGGTTATACGTTCAGACAGTCGCCCAGTCAGCCAGTAGGTCAGGTCAGCTGATTTGCTGTGTAACAGTCCTGCTGGTGTGATTAAAGGAGCTGTGACAAAGACGCTGAAAGGCGCTGAAGGGGGGCAATGGCCAGCTGTCACACAGAGGACCATAATGGCCACTGCAAATCCCACCACCGTCTGAGCCTGTTTCTTCTTTGACTTCAGCCTCCTGCTAACTGACTAGTCATCTCTTTGTTAACCTGTCACTGAGCTTGTTGACGGGATGAGTTAGATGGACATTGTTGTCACAACCAAAGGCTTGGACTGGATTCATTGTTCATGTAATTCACTGAATACAAACTGCACATGATTTAAATTACGCTGATTGATTGATTGATTGATTTACATGTTGAAATAATTATAAAATCATGCTGTGATATAAAAATGGTTTATTTGAAAAATAAGAATTAGTTTTGCGATGGAGACTTTGTGTAGTTCATGGATAAATGCATAAAAACACGTACATGTACAGCCACAATATAACTCAAACCACCAGGCGACCCATATAAATAGGTTTGGTGTTCATTCTTTATGCATAAACCCCTGCTGATTCTTTGCTGCACGCTTCCCGTACCTTAACTTCCCCCACTTCTACAGCCTTCTCTTTCATTAAATATATGTGATTTCAGCATGGTTTCCATTCTGTGTAAGTTGGGTTCACTTTACTGTTTTGTTTCAGGTTTTCTATCCCAAAGAAGGAGGAAGTGTTGTGAACTCAGAGACAGGCCTTTTGCTTTCTGGTACACGTTTGTTCCCAGGACACAGGCAGGGCCACAATGCTTGTTTCTGTTTAAACCTTGATGAAGTTAAGTGTCCTCTAAGATTAAGCTGTCATTACAGTTTATTCAAGGTATCCAAGTAACATTATCTTCTTCACTTTGCTGTGTCTCGTGTTCTAAGGCAGGTGCAGGCTGTAAATGCACTGCCTGCACCTGCCGGAGACTACGTGGGTGGTTAATCTGCGGAACTACAGAGTCTGCCCTTTTCATTAAGACAGTAGTCCTCGTGTCACTGGCAACGTTGTTGCAACATTTGGCTTTGGTTCCTTCATTTTCTCCAAAGCAAACTGTGCATGTTTTTCTTCTATCAGTACTTCTCGTAAACTTTTACTTATTTTAATGACATTGATAAAAATGTAGCATTGTCACCACCTGTCAGTGACTAAAGAATTTACCCACAGAAAAACAATATCTGAATTTGAAGAGTTAGCATTTGTGTAGAAGGGGGAACAAACAATGTTCTTAAGGATTCATTTAATGCTAATCAAATCACATTTGTGGATGTGCAATTAAACAATCGATTAAGAATAGATTATGGCACATAAATCACTCATTTTAGGCCAGGGATCTGATCATGTGTTGTTGGAAATATCATGCATTTGCTTATTCTTTCATTGATTGTAAAAACAGCACAGTCAGAATCGTGTGACTCGCTCCTGACACTGACACAGCAAGTGGTGACTCTTAGCTTCTATGTCCCCGAACTTCCACACCCCCCCCCCATCCCGTGCTCCACATCAAAACAATTAGTGGCCCTTGGCCCCTGGCTTTACACGGAAAAAAAAAATGGCTCCTTGGCTCTTCCACTGCAGGAGCAGTAGGTAATGACTCCTGCCTGCCTGCCACAGTGGACCTTAATTTGTTATTGTAGCAGAGCAGCTGTGCAGCATGCTGCAGAGAGCAGGTGGCAGCCTGGCAGGGGTGGAGGATGGGGGGCTGGAGGGGAGGGAGGGAGGGGGAGGACAGGAGCGTGTGGCATATGTGGGTGGCTGTAGGAGGGGGGAGGTTTGGAAATATGATGGGGGATGTTTATGTGTGTGTTGGGGGTGGTATGGCTCACAATCTTCTCAGCCGGCAGCCAAATATTACACTTGTAAAGAAGAATAACACGTGAGACTCTGGATGGAGTCCAGGTCCGTGTGACTCTGTGTAGGTTTTTTCGTGTCTTATGAAGTTCAACAGATGACACTCTTTTGTTTTTGGTTATATTGTGCAATATTTTTAATTCATCCCTTAGGGCCACATATTATCAAGTTCAATACATCCATCAGCCTCTCCTTGTCTGGGCTTGTTCCAATGACAATTTGTGGAGGCATTCCAGGCAATAGATTTAGGCTATGAAAAACAAAATCAATACACCAACAAGTCGAGGTCATAAACGACTTTGCTCAAGGCAATGGAAGTGTGTCTGCTGTGAGGATTATGTGAGCTGAGCTCTGGTGTCCTATTGTTTGCGGCTCCGAGTTAATCATTACAGAGACAACGTTTCCCTGCTGTAACCGAGCGTTATTGGCTTTCTGCTTAAATGCTGACAATTAGTACCGCCCACTCAAATATTCTCTGTTCAACTAGAGTATAGATACCTGAAACCGGATCGATGGTCTCCTGCAGCCTCCGCTCCACTCTATTTAATTCAAAAGTGTTTTAAAGGTGTTTTAACCCAGTAGAGACCCCGTCGAAGAGAAACTGTAAGACTTAACAAGATCGTACCAGGCATCATTCTGCCAAGAGGAAGAAAACAAAAGAAGAAGAAACGAGGAGCATGGTCGGGATGCCGAGTGCTTTAAACTGTAAGTAGATTTGAAATGACATGTTGCGTAAAATGAAGCATCACAGTTATTATATTACTTGACATGATTTATCCACAGGTATGTGTATGTGCACCTGCACACTATAATACAGCATGCTTATCAAAGCAAATAGCCTTCTCATCTTCTTATTTATGTGTTTTACATAATTAAGGATCATAAATAATCTCAGCTAAAGGGCTGTCTTTACCTTGTAATGAGCATATCTGGGCTACACAAAAACAAACTCCCTTCTATTATTTGCAGCTTCTTCTCCCAGAAGCAGAGGAGACCTTTGAACGTGTTACTTCAGATCATATCAAATCATTATAATGACCAAACAAAAACTCAGTCATCCCTTTGTCTGTCAAGATCTTACGCTCATTAAGATCCATTAAAGAGTGCGAATAAACTATGCATAACACACACTCTATTGGATGCGTTATCCCTTATATAGCCCCCACAAGACAGCTATTATGCTCCCATTTGATTGAATAGCAGCTCTCGGTCTATTTGTCTATTCAGCGGAGGATTTGGAGCCCTTAATCCACCAGGCAAAGTTTTTTTCTCTCTCTTTCCACCATCTGGACTTTACAGCTTTTTAAGACAAAAACACCAGGCGGTGTGAAACCAGGCTGGAGCTGCTGCTTTATGCCAGGAGGAGGTTTTTCCCTTTTTGCCTGCGGTTTCTGCCTGCTTTACATCAGGGGGTCAATAGTACAGTCCTTCAATGCAAGTGGGGTCAGCAGGACCGGGGGGCATGACTGTATTTCCCCATGTGTCACTGCGACTCCCCTCAGGACTCAAATTGGTCCCCTTTTCCCAACAGAGGAACAAATAATTGCATGACAAAGACATGACTGTAATGCTGACGGTGATGCTGTGGTGATAATGCTGCTGCTGCTGCTGATGATGATGATGATGATGATGATGATGATGATGATGATGATGATGATGATGATGAGGCTACAGTTGCCACCAGGGAGCAGCAGAGTGTGTACTGTAGTATGTAACTAAACATGATGGATTCTGGGTTGGAAAGCGATCGCTGTTTTGGAAAATTTGGTTCCAACTTCAAACCAAAAAAGATTAAATATGTGTATATTCTTCTGTTTTACGGTAATTGTTGTTTAGCTGGAATAATTTGATGTTTTGCAGAAAGCTAAATAGCCCTGTGGGAAGCAGAGAGGCTGTGTGTACACGAGGAGAAAATGTGTTAAAGAGCATGTAGGCTCAACATTGCTCACACTAGTCAATCATTTCCATTCACCATTGATTCAATTAGCTCTACTCAAAAACATGTGGATAATTTGGAAGCCCCGATAATTTTCCCTTTTGCCTTTTTCCTTCTTTTCTTTGGGGTGGGTTATGGAGTCAGATTCCAATCCTCTGACATTAAAAGGGGAAATAAACGACAAAGGGGCCCTGCAGGTTTGCATTAGAGACCTAATTGGTTTTGGCTTGAGTGGGCTGTTAGCGTTGCCAGACGTGGGCCTTTTGTGTTTTGCCATGTGGGAGAATTTGCCTGTGCTGGAGGTAGAGAGAGAGGTGCCTGCAGATCTTCTCTGAGTCATCCCTCCACAGTTTCGTGTGTGTGTGTGTGTGTGTGTGTGTGTGTGTGTGTGTGTGTGTGTGTGTGTGTGTGTGTGTGTGTGTGTGTGTGTGTGTGTGTGTGTGTGTGTGTGTGTGTGTGTTTGTGTGTGTCACGTGAAGTGTCCTTTTAGGTACGTCTGTTGAAAATGTACGCAAATGCATTGAATTGCTTGTTTTTGGTTGTTTTTGTGCGCTGCAAATTCTTGTTTTCGGTGTGTTGCTATGTGCCTTGCATGCGATTTCGCTGTGTTTTTGTCAAATGCGTGTGCTTGGGTGTGTTTGTGTGTGTTAGGCTGCTAGCCCAGTATCTTTTCTCATTCCCTCTGGTCTCTGCGTGGGTCTTTTCCACCAGCACTACCACCTGTTAGTGTTTTACTCAGGCCCCAGGGCTACAATGACTGCAGACCCTTCCAGATTTGCTCATCAAGCCCATCAGATCGGCTCCCTTACCTCAAACCTGGCTCCCATTTCCTATCACAGGACCAATCGGAGCTGGATTCCCCGGTGCAGTTTAGCTGAGTCAAGATGGTGTGCAGTTGAACTGGTTTGAGCTGAGTTTGATTAATGACTCATGAGCGACAACATTTTATTCAGTGGGCTGCACGGCTGGATCGCACTTTAGTGTTTGCAAAGTGTGGTTCCAGTGGGAAGGGAGATGTTTTAAGGCTGATTTTATGGGGTCACTCTGTCGCCCAGTGTTCCCCCATGTGAGAACCACAACAAAACATCTGGACTCTTCTGTTTGAGTAATAATATGTGACCATACGACTATTTAAACAAACTTTAATTGCATGTGTCACATGTCTACTGTTACCGGGATCGCACGCTGTGTAAATTGGAGTTCAAGACTTAATCGTAATGAAACATTTACTACACAATGATTGCAAGAGAAAATATATCATCTCTGCATCCTATCATCAAGTCCCCTTATGTTTAATCCCAAACCGCTGCAAACAGCATCATCAGTCTTTTCAAACCGATAGGATTTGTCATGTTTGGTGTTTCGTGAGACCTCTGAGCTTTCTGTCCCATTGTCTGTTTCCAATTCAGCACACTGTGTTCCCCTGTCTATTACTTCAGACAGTGTGGCAACCTGAAGCGAAAGCCTAAAAAAAAGAGAAGGAGAGGAGTGACCGAAACAGTTAAAGAAAGAAGAAAAAAAAACAGTGAGAGAAGGGGAGTAGAAAGGGATTAACTGTCAGGGAGAATGTGAGGCTAATTGAAGCCAGTTTTGCACAGCTGTTTCTTGTTGCAGTGCGGCACTGCGCAGAGCGGCTGGGAGGATAGGATCCAGATGTGATCTTGCGCCAAGGATCACCCGCCAATAACAATCCTCAGAAATACCAGCCGTACAGGAGACGAGGGCTATTAGAGTGTCCATACTCGCCCACCTCCTGACAAAACATCTCTTCCCCGCCTCGGAAAGATAAAGCATGCTTCTCACTCGTGATTGCAGGTCTCAGCTCGGCTCCAGCCACCGCCATGGCCTCTGTATTCAGGTGTCACTTGCTAGCGTAAACATCGCTTTGACACATTTGACTATTCCAAAAAGGCGTTTCGCACGGTTTGAGAGAGGTTTTACATATTTGTCACATGGCTTTTGAAACACTCAACCAAAAGGGATAAAGGCGTCTTTTGTGTGTTTTTCTGTGTTTCATTTAAATCATCACGGAGAAAGAAAATCATGTATCTCTTTATCAGGACGGCGGCATGCAGGTCCCAGGATTGTGTGCAGGCATTTATTGGGTCTTATACTTTTAAGTGGAGGGACATTGGCTGGGAACAAAAGGGCCCAGTCACTTCACAGTGAATCGGAGTGGTCAGGCAAATAAAATAAGCAAGTGAAAGGAACTTATCACCACATTATGCTTTAATAATGCCGCCCGTCTCTCTGTTCCCACTCCTCATGCCTTTCACCCCCCTTCCATCATTTCCCACTTGGCTCAGACAAAGAGGAGTTAGCATTGGTTCCCCCTTTTCTCCACGCCTTCCAGGGTTACTCCAGCGCTCCTTTTCTCACCTCCTGTTTCTGTCTGACGTCCGGCCTCCCTCCATCCATCTCTCTTTGTTCCTCATCTTTCTGTCCCCATTCCTTTTCCCTCTCCATTTATCGGCCCTTATCCTTCTCTCCGTCCCCGCTCGTCTGTCTTGGCCGACATGCAGAGAGTCCAGCTGCAGCCGGCCTGTCATCGCCCAGAGGAAAGCTGACATCCAGCTGTGTATGAGCTCTTATTGAAGACTTTGTGAGAGAAGTCTCAGCTCATGGTTTGACACGATATCACACATTCTGCGGTTTTTTATAATGTATTGTAAATGATCAGCCGAAACAATTGTAATGTTGTTAAGCACATGCAACAAGCATATCCAGCAACATCTGACCCAGATACTGACTGCTTCACATCCTGACAGATAATGATGAGGATGATGTGTGGCCTTGGCCAAGTCTCACTTTATCAGACACGTACACTCACAGTGAATGTGACAGAGGATCATATCACTCCCGAGCTCCCGAGTTGTGAGTTTTATGACTTTTGTCAA